>NC_056749.1:519671876-519794376 GCF_019279795.1 Protopterus annectens
GTGAAGAGCGGAAACATGCTAGAAGGGAATTTAGAGACGCAAGCAGCATGGCCTTGTTAGGGGGGAAATATGGTGGTATGCAGGGAACTGTATCAAAAATGGAGATCCATGTGTAAATGATGAACAGGGAATAGGCAAATGATTCCATTAAAGATGGCAGAGTGATTCAAAAATGTATAAAGCAGTTAGTCTGCCCTGCAGGAATGAACTCGAACTGCAGGGATTGCTGGTGTACAGGATACTGCAACATATGTGAGAGCAGCAGCTATACAATAGGAGATGTGTTGCTGGCTGTTCAGAGCCAGTGGCTATACAAATCAATCACAAGACTGACAGACGGTTCTATCAGTACCTACAACTTATCACCCCTTGGCTCACCAGCAGATCAGGGAGGGATGTATGTACTTAAGGATACCATATGGGACCCTGCTGAAATGAATCATCTACATGCAAAATGAAGGGTATGAACAGACAGAACACTTAAGTGGCCAATAAGGTATAAGTAGCTTTAACCATACAAGTTACAGGTTCTCTCACCAACCTAAAATCAGCCACGTGTATGCCGTGGTCTGGTGGTTCATCCATTTTTTTATTCCAGTCGATATCCAATATGTGCTACAGACATTGGTGAAACTAATTTATGATGCTTTCTACCTGGCTGCATGGAAAATGTATGTAGGAACCTCTGTTCATAACTATATGTGTACCTGCCATTGTACTGAGGAGGGTTCCTATGCCAACATGCAGGACTTAGTGCATGTTCCTGTTGCTGTCATCTGCAGCACTGTCTTTTCCTTCAGTACGCCTATTTTGCCTGTTTCAAAGTTCAAATTCCCAAAGCAGTGACTCCTTCTCACAGTATGTCAAGGTGGTTGTTTATAATTATTTCAATTTAAGCCTCATAATGCAATGGTTATGTTTCTAAGGACATTTATTGCAGTTTTCTATGCATTGCTACCTTAAACCAAAGCTATTGAATTACAAGCAATGCTATCCTGCTAACCTCTGCCTGTTCCAGAGCACTATATGATCAAACATGTCATCTGAGAAACTTATTGCACCACACTTCTGTTGTACAGAGGTGCTTTACAGTCCCTAGCCATTGTACTATGATTAACATCATGGCATGTCTACCATAGTTCTTTGCACACAGCTCTACAATTTTGTTCAATGAGCAAATATGTCTGAGCATTAATGGCTGCTTCATGGACTGAGAATAGCAGAATTCCTGTGTGGCAAATGAGGGGCGGCAATTTTTTTCTCCTCTTCTACCTTCAAAGGGGCATTCAAAAGTCTTTAATAAACCAATATTATGGTCGTTAATACAGGGCTAAAAGCTGGCATGAGTTTGTGAAGACATGAATAATGCCAGCAGCAGTAAATGTTTTTGTCATTACTGCAAGCATCAATATAATGACCTACAACAGTGCCATCCTGACCTCCTTAGGCATTGGGAAAGAGGGAATAGTAACAACAGGCTAGCATTTTACTGATAACATCTATGTATTTTCTCTTGACTTTCCTTGGCCCACTGCTGCATCAAATTCTCCTTACATTGTCTCTTAAAGACATTAACCAGATCACCACTGAAAGGGCTCATTGTGCTTTATGCAGATCCCAACTCTATATAAGGTTGCTAATGCAATTCTTAACATTGCCACAGCTAAAAAGGATATCATTTCGCAGGATCATAGTATCACCTTTGCCCAGGACCTTCCACTTCAATATAAAAAAAGAGAGAGACAGAAACTTTCACCATTCTGTGCATACCACATCAAAAATAATATTACATTTTAAATGTGCCTACTTGCAAAGTTATCTTTTACTTACAAAGACATTAAATATCAATTAAGTTCTTATTCAGAAGTTAAAGTGACACTTGACATGATCTTTGCTTTTACTTCAGACTAAACATTTGCACTTGTGCTCGCTCTTTATGTCACAATTAGTTGAATGTCAGTAAGGTCTTTGATCGTGACTGGCATCTTAAAAATATGACCCAGAGTGACTTATATACAATTATCAATCATATATTAGCATATATTTTTTACAGATTTTACTATAATTATTCTTAAAGTTCACTGACATATTTACTTATGTCTGTATATATCAAAATATAATAACTCCTCCTGACTGTCGTGTAATATTTAAAATATTGAGATGTCTGTAAATCCAGTCAACAGGTAAATTAACAATTTGTATACTTCATTTAATTATGCAAAACTAAATACCTGAAATCTTTATCTTTTTAAATATTGTTTTTAATGCTGGACAAATACTAAATATTGCAGTTTATTCCCCAAATTGTGGGTTGTTGCAATGGCTAATGCTGTTAAATTAGAGGATCTATCAGGTTTTGCTGTGTTTCATTACGGTTGCAGAGAATAGGATCTGAGGTGTTAAAATCTTATTAATATAGTGATTTCATACAGCTGGTATATAAATTAATGTTTAAAGTATTTCTTTCCCTCTGTTTTCAAAAAATTCTATTTTCATGCCAGGTGAAGAAGGGTTAGGCCTATACGTAGAATAAGAAGATGCTGTGACTTTTGTGATCTGTTGCTCTCAGTATATTCATTTACACCCTCATTTTACAAATTCTTTACATTGCAATACCTAAACAATTTATATACCAGATTATTTTTTCTTTATTCTCAAATTTTACAGTACTGTATACTTTAAGCTGCATTTAAATGAATATTATAGCTATTGATAGCTGGAATTAGAAGGGCATGTAGAGGGTTCTGTTCATACAAGAATCACATCTTCTTACAGATCAAAATATATATATTTTTTTGAGGAAAATGGATATTTGCTGGATTAGTAGGAATTCATACAAACAAATCTGTAGTTGCTATATTCATTTAAAATATAACTTTCTGGATCATTAATAGATTCAGGTTATGACTCCAGTGGAAGATGATGTTAAAGTGCAGATTCAATTCTCTAATCCCGTGCTGTTATTCTCTTATACACACCTTGCACTAATCAGACTGACTTTATAGCCAAAATATTCAATGTTTAATTCAGCTTTAAAGATTTTGTGTGTGTGTGTGTGTGTGTTTGTGTGTGTGTCTATATATAGGTTCATAGGTTCATAGATTAGTACTAGGCTAATTGCCCTTGTGGGCCATTTTAAGCCTAGCCAGTTACCCCATGTGAGAATCAAACCCTGCACCTTGTATCGGCAAGGTAAGTACTTAACCATTATGCCAACCTCCCACCCTAAATATATATGTGTGTATATATATATATATATATATATATATATATATATATATATATTTATATATATATATATATATATATATATATATATATATATATATATGTATGTATGTGTATTATTGTGGGCAACTGGAACATGGTAATACATCTCACCAAATACGGTTCAAATCTTATTCAAGGATATTTACAAACAGAATATGATTGTTGGCAGCCTATAAGATTTTCTTGCACCTAAGAACTTTTATTTGACTTATTACTTACCTCCCTCCAAAACTTGATCCAGAATAGATTATTTTCATGGTCGTGTAACTGGATGAAATATGTAGCTGAATTATATACAGAATTTTCACAATCTCAAATCACTCCAAGATTAAGTTAAAGCTAAATCTAGATCTAAAGCACATGAATTCACATACTCCTCAAACCTGGTATTTCAATCCTGCACTTTTAGCCAATCATCAAATCACCCAAGAAATAAAAAACTTACTAATTTCATATCAACTTTATCTTCTAATACAATGGGTTTAGACATGCTATATGTAGCATTCAAAGCCATGCTACAAGGCTTTGTAATAAGCAAGATTCACATCGTAAATTACAAAAACAGAATGAGCAAGATTTATTATTTGAAGCACAATCTCTTGAAAACAGCTTAAAGAAAAAATGACCTTAAAACAGATATATCAATTAAGGAACTGAAAAAAAAAACTAATTTTACTTTATTTGTCACAACTAGTTTGGCATGAAACTAAAATACTAATAAGCTATTCTGTATGGACCCAAACTCTTTCAAAATTATTAGCTAAATTAATATTAAATCAGGACTCTTCTTCATACATTTATGAAATTAAACTTAAAGATAAGGTTTATCATAGTACTTGAGACATTTTAGAAGTATTCAGAACGTTTTATTATGACTTGTATGAGGCTAATACCAACATACTCAATCAAACTGAGCTTGAAAACTACCTAGGCCTCATTACTTTCCCACAAATAACTTGCAATCAGCAGAAGGCTTTATCTAAACTTATTCAAACAAATAACTGAAGCAATAGAAAGACTCAAACCTGGAAAAGCCCCTTATGCCTCTACTGCTGCTTTCTACACAAACTTTACAGAAAAAGTAGCTAACATTTTGTTTCATATCTTTAATTACATAAGTACACACAAAATATATGGCCCTACTTAAATAGAACCAAAACAATTTTACTTCACAAAAGACTAGCTGACAAGTCAGATGCTGCTAATTACAGAAGAGTTATGTTACTTAACTTAGACAAAAATACATGCAATGATTTAAGCCAATAGATTAAAAAGTATTTCACCTAATATAATCTGTCCCAATCCTCAACAATAAAACACATCACACCAAATGACATTTGACAACCTTTATTAAACTTATATAAATACAACTTTATTGAATTAAATTTTGATTTTTTAATCACAGCATGAACATCCATGTGACCATTTACGAGGGCAGTGTATCTCTACTTACTCTGACCAAGTAAGCCATGTCATTACCACCGCTTGCTTACTTTTACTTCTCAAAGCAGCACCCCACCACTCACTTTCATCCTTCAAAACTCCTTGAATCAACACACAAGACCAAGGGGGAACAGAAGAGGAACAGGCCTGCCCCTCTTCTCCGTCCACCATCCTGGCACAGGCTGTATCCTCTCGCTTATTGCAGGACCTTCACCAAATCATCTAAAAATAAACCCAAGTGGACATTAAACAAATTGAAGTCAAAATCATTCAGGTGTTCCCCATCGTCTCTAAACCAAACTGGATCCCTGTCATCAAAATCACTATACTCTACTGTATGAATACCTAAAGCAAGCAGTTGCTTCACCAGCCTAAAATGAATAAACCTATGAGCCATCTCTAAACCCATAAAACTGTCAGCATTCTTCCAAAATAACATTGGTACTATTTCAGACTACACAATGCACACACCTGGAAATAACTGCTTCAAAGTAAACAGGTCCTCTCTTATCCTAGAAACTAACTGGCTTTTTGGAATTATCCTCAGATTATTACCTGCCAGATGAACCACCAAGACATGATTGCATAAATACAAATTGATCCACCAACTGATGACACCCTCAGGCCTCTGATACCATGCCATATGAATCTCCACCAGAAATGATGTAAACCCAGTTCAGTGCCTAACTGCAGCCCTCTTCACCATCTAATGAAAATAAAAATGACCCAGAATGTCAATTTCCTTCCCTAAAAGAAGAGAGAGAACACCCAAAAATAAAAAACATGAACACCTAAGCCAGGTACCTTAACCAAATATCTAATACAAGACAAAAAAAAATTGAAATTTGAAGATCAATGACCCACCCTCTTAATAACCTTCAACTGATCTGCCTTCTCTCACTAAATCTTGGGCCCTTGTCATTGCAAAAGGAATGAGTAGAAAACTAATACACCATAAGGCTCTACATAATTGCACATACAAAATGATTACCCATTATCACTTTACCCCCTATCAACCAAACAAGTCCTGAGGATTCCCCACGAGACCACAGTAATTTCCTAGCCCAAACAGTCTTGTCCTTCCCCAATACTATCTGTGTGTCCTTCCTCAAATTATGCATTTTAGATCTACCAAATGTGCACAGAAGCTGAAAATACTGTCACATCCCGCCAGACTAGCAACCTTAACAACTCTGATATCCTAAATGCACCACAATAAATCCACAAAGCCAGGGTCATCCACAAACTATATAATCCCTCGGATCACCCTCGCTCAAAGCTAAACCTGGTAACAACATCAACAGAACCTGTCTTGTCAATGGCCACCATATATCCATCTTTACACTAGCAAGTCTACCCTAACCCTTCAACATGCAACCCACAGTCCAGGATTTAATGAAATAATGCAGCTCTCCATTGCCACAGGTATATTGATCGCAACCAGATCCACCTTGACTGACTGAAGTTCCTTACCTGGCTCCCAAGACCAAGCCAAATATTGCAATAAAAATTCTTCTAACCAAACTTCCTCTTCCTCAGGCAGTTGCAAAACAAATTTCTCCAAATCTTGTAATGCCCTACCATACACCGTCTGTGTAGAAGTTGCCCAAGACTCCTGCATCAACCATTTGGTTACTTCAGTTCAATCTGCCACACCTCATCTACCAGCACCATCTGGTCCCTTGCTGTCTCTCGAGCTAACTGCCAGAATCTGGAAAACTTAAAATAAGTGCAAACTGTCAACAATCCAGTTCCTAGCACCTGCCACATGCAATCCTGTAAAAGAACAATTAATCTCCAAATTCAGATTTCACTGTCTTTGATGGTAAAACTTGCACCACTGCAATATTATCCAAATGCAAACTTACCCTTTTGCCATGTAACTGCTCTTGCCACATGACAGACACCACCCAAATCGGCATTGATTCCAAACGTTCTACATGCCTCTTCAATTCAACCCTCCAATTTTCCAGCCATCTAGCTGAAAACAATTCACCACTAAAAAATGCTGCCATCCCCTTACTCCCCGAGGGGTCTGTAAAAATGTTCCAATCTCCTGACCGACCCAATCTGACTGCGAAAAGGAAACTCCATTAAACTGATCTAAGAAAGACAACCACAGTCAACATGAACCAGCTTACCAATTTTCACCCAGTGATGCTTACTTTGGTTCCTTATATCAGCGAACGCTGTTTGATCGACCATTTTAAATTGAAACTGCAAAATCCCGAACACACGGAACAGTGATCACTGGGCTGTTTTTGGGACTTTGCCATTTCCTCCACTGTGGTGCAATCTCAGAGTTGGTATTTTTAAGTAGGGAGTGTGGGGGGGGGGGGTCAAAGCCCCCCCACTTTATTTTGTGTTTTTTTTCCCCCCGGAGCAGTGATTTTTTTTCCCTGGGGAAAAATAAATCGCTGTTCCTTGTGTTCAGCATTTTGCAGTTTCAGTTTTTAGGGTCAATTATACAGCGTTTGCTATTTTAAGCATTCGCTGTTATAATTTAGACCCTTTACTTCTCCCTCCTTTCAGGAAGAACACCACAGACCTACAAAATGACCGATCTGGGTGAATTGCCCGATGTGCAAAATTTATTAGGCGTAATAGCTCCATAACATCTTTGATGTGCATCTTGTCCTTGCCCTGACCCAAGCAATCAAGTGTGTTATCTTCCAGGATGGTAAACGAAATAATACTGTCCTTCATCTATCAGTAATCCCAAGAAAGATAATGCCTTAGCAGGGCCTTCTAGCTTCTGGGTAGCCAATGGGACACCCAGCTCTTTACAAATCCCCAAACCTCCCGGCATACCCCATCAATCCTTCAAACCCTTCTCCTACTAATTAAAAATTGTCCAAATAATAAACCACCTTCTGAACATCCACCTGTTGCTGCCAAATCTAATGAAGAGCAGTGCTAAACTTCTTAAAGGTACCGCAAGCCACCAAACATACCATCTGCATAGCCTTGTCGAAATAAAACTGTCTCCTGGTTACCACAACCAATAATGGACACTCTTCCTCCACCTTTACCAAACATGGATCTGCAAACCCTTGAATGATTTGCACCACATCATCTAATGAAGCATATCTCACTTTTGCATCATCTTCTTGCGAAATTAAATCAGTAATGGAATTCCCTTAAGGATAAGACAAATGGTGAATAAGCAAAATTCACCAGCCGACTTCTTAGGGACCAAACCCAAGGGTGAGACCTTAAAACTGACAAAGGGTGGGGGGGTGATCAACTAGGCCCAGCAACCTGCTTGCACATCACTCCTCTACCAAATCCTTCAAAATCTCCTCCTTCCCTGCATGGAACACAAGTTTTTAAAGACTGAGTCATCACCTCCCTCCAGCCTTCTGTTTAATGGAAAATCCCTCAGAAAATCCTTTAATTAATTCCTCTGCAACCACCAAATCAGGAATTTGCCTGAGCATGTACCGCAGTACCTCCCCATTAACAGGTGCATGCATCTCCCAGCCTACTCCTCTGCCTCTGAAATGATACTTCTCCTCTCTGCCCATGAAAATTCCCCTTTACCCTAAAACTCTGAAATCCCTGGATTGATGGAGGTAAAACTCTCATTTCAACTGGAAGTGGACCTGTATTGAACATGTAACCTTCCTGATGGCCACAATGTATTGCAGAGTGTACACTATAAATGAGTGTGCAAAAACTTGCATGCTGCCTACAAACTGCACCCTGCATTTAAGGCCCAGGACACTCCCACCCCTTCTCCCCCAAGTTTATTCCTCTGTTACCAGCACCAGATCTGTTCATCATATTGGCCAACCAGATGTCAGGGCGCCTAACTTCCTATTGCAGTGATTAGTCCACCTCCTTCCACTTATGAAACCACTGATTGCACCACAAACAGGTGTTTCCCACCAGCAGATATTGCACCTCACAGATTATATGGAAATAAGCCAGAAGCAGTAATGTCAGGAAGGACTCCACCACCACCAAACCGCTATGCAGAAAACAAAACCCAAAACTGCATTCTCCCATGTTCTAGCTCACACCCTTCCTACTCTCCTCCACCCAAAAGCCACTAGTAGGTCCTTGCTTTTGGCCATGTCTGATTCCATCAGATATTGAACCTCCCTCAATATCAATTAACTCAAAGATATTGATGTACGTCACTTTCCAGACATTTTCTTTTATTGACATTGGTATGTGACGGGGTCAGAAACACCCCTCTCTCCACTTGTCTTGAGGTCTGTGTAGCTAACCAATGTCCAGGTGGATCCCTAAGAAGTCCCGTCTTGCTGTTGCAACTCCACACCACCTGCTGATAACCTTAAGTTAACACCCTCACTTAATGTCTCCCCATGTACCTGCCCCACATCATTAAACCACTCCCAGTCCTTCATGATGCTCTAGCCATTTCCCCAGGCTGCTGCACTGAATCCTTATCTCTGCCCACCCCTGGGCTAGCCGCAAACTGCACCAAGTATGATCTATCTACATGAACTCCCAACAATGCATTACTACCTGTGACCCTTTGTGTACAGCTCCGGTAGCCGGGACTTCCACTGATGTGTTATCCATCTAATTCCATCCCTGGCACTTCACCTGGTCTTTGCCACCTTCCCTCTCTTCATCTGACTGGACACACCAGGTTCTTCTGCTGCAGAAGACTCACTGGATGGCAATGCCTAGAACAATTCTTCCATCTGTGAGACAATGGCTGCCCATCTCTGCCTCTGTACCTCCACCATTTGCAAAAGAAAAATGGATTAAGCACCTTGCACTTATGGAGCTGCAATGTCTGTTTGAATAAAGATGACACTGGTTCACTCTAACTAAAAAGCAACTCTTCATATCATGCCAACCCTCCATCCTCCAATAAGGGTGCTGCATTAACATGAATTCCCCACTGGACATGCCATTGAAAGCCCAAATGTGTGCAGTTACATTCTTAGTGCTCCCAATCCATGGTGCATACAATATTCAATGTAGCAATCACAAAAATTCTAAAATTTGTAATACTGACTAAAGAAGCTGGGTAACAATATTTCCAGCAGCAATGTCTGTAATCAATGAAATCATACATCTATGAATCCAAAAATACGGTTTCCCTCAAATAAGTTATGCTTGGGAACAAAGCAGAACAATTTAATTTCTCTGGAGCCTTTGTGCCTTATACTGTCATGATCAATACAGCTAAACCTGTTTAAAAATAAAGGCATCCTGGCAAAAGCAATCCTCATTGTGTGATCATTTCCAACTGAAGGGGCAGCTTTAACAACCATAAATGTCCAGACCCCCCCCCCCCCACCCCAATGCAGGCATGTATTACCTACCTGAACTACAACTGTGACTGCAGCAACTCCTTAATGGGTAGAAACTCAGTTTTTAAGTCACTATTAACATATTAAAAATCCTAATGCACATGCATGGTCAATAAAAAAAAAATGTAGGAAGCAAACGGCTAACTCCAAAACACCCCTCCTCCCTCATGCAACTCTCACCAAAGTCAAAACATCATCCACATCTCAAAGTCACTCAGAACTACCAAAAAGTACAGTTTTGTACCTACCATAAATGTAGATGTTCGAAGATCCACATTGCTGCAGTCCTTACACTTGGGTAGTCCGCTGTCCTCGGTCGGCCCGAATATCAAAGTATTAGGCTGACGTCGGTCAAGGCGCTTAAGACTGACATCAGGACGTCAGGGTACAAATGCGCATGACCGACGTCATATCCTCAGTCTTTTCTTGCACCAGATGTCAGAAGACCCTAAACAGAAAGGTCAAAACCAAAAGCCAGCCAAAAAACAACCAACCACCCTTGCACTAATCATATGTACAATATATACAATATCTACAATATTTACAACCCAAACCACACAACTGCCTCTAACTACAGAGGGGAAGGAGGGAGGGTAAATTGGACTGCAGCAATGTGGATCTTCGAACATCTACACTTATGGTAGGTACAAAACTGTACTATGTTCTTCATCTCACATTGCTGCAGTCCTTACACTTGGGTAGAATCCCAAAGCAGAGGTAAGGGAGGATGGCAAAACTATAAAGCAGTAGGAGCTGCCAAAATGCCCTGTAAAATTGCAGTGGCAAAACCAGCCCTAGATTTAGAGTAAAGTGGAAGGTGGTAATGCTTAGAGAAAGTATGCACTGAACTCCAAGTAGCTGCCTCCAAAATATCTTTAGTTGCCACCCCCCTTAAAAAAGCTGTAGAAGTGGCAGTAGCCCTAGTGGAATGAGGTCTAATCCCAGCTGGAATCTCCTTACCATGATGGGAATAACAGAAAGCAATACAAAACCCAATCCACTTAGAAATAGTTTGTTTTGACACAGGCTTGCCCTGAGAACCCAAAGCAAATGAAACAAATAATTGCTGAGACTGCCTGAACCCTTTAGTTCTGCTTAAATAATATCGCAACTGCCTGTGTATATCCAAGGTGTGCAAAATCTTTTCCCCTTTATTTTGGGGGTTTGCATAAAAAGTAGGCAAATGAATAGTTTGGTTTAAAGCCACACTAGAAACCACTTTAGGCATAAAGGTAGGATTAGTACGTAAAGATACCCTATCCTTATGGAAAATTAAGAAAGGCTCAACTGCCATAAGGGCCTGTAATTCAGAAACCCTTCTCGCAGAGGTAATGGCCAACAAAAAAGCAGTCTTCCATGATAAATATTTCAACTCGGCAGTAGCTGCAGGCTCAAAGGTTGTAGAGTGAGTTTCTCCAACACAAAATTGAGATCCCAAGCAGGAGTAGGAGCTCTACGTGGGGGTCTTATATTCTTTGCCCCTCTAAGGAATTGCTTAAACAAAGGATGAGAAAACAATGGTGGGTCACAGTCATAGTGAGCAGAAATTGCTGCAGCATGAACCTTAATAGAAGAGAAGGACAACCCTTTGTCCAGTAACTCAGCAAGATATTGAAGAGCCACACTTAAATTAGGCTTAGAAACATCAAATTCCTTTGCTGCACTCCAAAATAAAAATCTCTTCCATTTATCTGCGTACACTTTCCTTGTACTAGGCCTTCTGGCCTCCAAAATAACATTCAAAACTTGCTGTGAAAGCTGAGACCCTCCAGGGTTTAAAACAGAATATGCCAGGCTGTTAGGTGAAGAGAGTGAAGTTTGACATTGAGTAAATGACTGTTCTCCTGAGACAGCAGGTGTGGAATCGAAGGCAAAGGCCATGGAGGATCCCGTACCAGACTTCTCAGTAATGGGTACCAGTGCTGTCGAGGCCAATCTGGAGCTATTAAAATCATCTTTGGCTTGTCCTGTCTGACCTTTAGGAGTACCTTTGGGAGGAGAGGCAGAGGTGGAAAGGCATACACATGAAGATTGCTCCAATTGAAAGAAAGAGCATCCACTTTCCAAGCTGTGGGATGAAACCTTTTGGTGCAAAACTTTGGCAGCTGGTAGTTTAGTGGAGAAGCGAACAGATCTATGTCTGGAGTTCCCCATGACACTGTCAATTTCTGAAACACATGAGGATCCAATTTCCACTCGTGGGGATCCATAATTCGTCTGCTCAACACATCTGCTAAGGAGTTCTGTGCTCCCGGCAGAAACCTTGCCTGAAGATTTAGCTGTAAACTGAGAGCAGTCTCCCATAAAATCATTGCTTGTCTGCATAGAGGATAAGAATGTGTTCCCCCTTGCTTGTTGATGTACCACATGACAGTTGTGTTGTCTGTTAGAACCAACACCTGCACTGGAAGAAGTAAATCCTTGAAAGCTATTAATGCAAATTGGACTGCTAACATCTCCTTCAAGTTGATATGTAGATGTTGTAGTCTGGCAGGCCACGTGTCTTGTATCCACTTTCCATTTAGATGAGCTCCCCAAGCTTTGTCTGAGGCATCTGTCGTTAGAATCTGACTCGCCTCTGGCCGGGTCACAGAGAGTCCCTTGTTTAGGTGACATTCCTGAGCCCACCACAAAAATTCCTTTTGAATGCAAGGTATTATCTGAATGATAGTGTCCATATCTTGGCAGTGCTGTGTCCATACATTTTTGAGATACCATTGTAGCTTCCTCATATGCAGTTTGGCATTGGGAAGCACCAGAATACAAGATGCCATGAACCCCAAGGCTTGAAGGACTGTCCTTGCAGTCAGCCTGGACTGATGAGACAATTGATGGAAGTAAAGGGAAAGATTCTTTTGTTTGTCCGGGGTCAAAAAGGTCATCTGGGATGCTGTATTCAGTCTCACACCCAGAAAGCACATGTCCTGAGAGGGTACTAGACTGGACTTTATTTTGTTCACAGAATACCCCAGGCATCTTAGCACTGCTATCACATATTGCAAATGATGAAGAAGTTCGTCCCTTCCTTGAGCCAGAATCAGGCAATCGTCCAAATAAGGATAGATCTGTATTCCTTTTAGCCTGAAGAAAGCTATCACTGGAGCCAGAACCTTCGTGAACACTCTGGGCGCAGTAGATAAGCCAAAGGGCAATGCAGAGAACTGATAATGAGAAGTCCCAGCTCGAAAACGCAGATACTTCCTGCAACTTAGCCTGATAGGAACATGAAGGTAAGCCTCCTTGAGATCCAGAGTCACCATCCAGTGATCTTTGCCCAGCAGAGGTAAAAGCTGTTGTAACGTCAACATTTTGAACTTGGGAATGTCCAGATAAGTGTTGAGGATAGATAAATCCAAAATTGGTCTCCACGTGTTCCCCTTCTTTGGTACTAGGAACAGGCGAGAATAAAATCCTAGGCCCACTTCTGGCAGAGGGACCGGCTGTATGGCCCCTATTTGAAGCAGCAGAGAAATTTGTTTGTAAGCCTCTATTCTTTGCTGAGGAGGAACGTCTGGCATGCCTTTGAAAGGAGGCAAGGTATGGAAATAAAACTTGTAACCTTGGTGGATAATATCCAATACCCATCTGTCCTGGGTAATTAAACTCCAATGTTCTTTGAAAAGTGCCAACCTTCCTCCCAAAGGTGCTGCCAGACAAGAAGGCTCTGGCAGCTGAAAAGGTAGGTCATTGGGCCTGTTTACGAAAGGACTGGCCCCTGCCCTCACCCGAAGACTGTGCAGGTGAACTCCCTGTTCTAGGTCTGAAAGAGCCCTGAGCTCTGCCCCTACCACGTCTAGATCTTCCCCTAGACTGTGAATCATAAGCAGGGTAAGTCCACCCCTTAGCAGGCCAATTCCTGCTAAACTTCGGAGGCTGAACTTGCAAAAAATCTTTAACAGCCTGCATAGACTTAGCCTTGTCTTCCATTTTCTTTAAGACTGCCTCCACAGGTGACCCAAACAACACATCAGACTGTAAAGGAGCATCTAAAATCCTTGTCTTAACATGGTCAGATAAATTCTGATCCCTCAGCCAGGCGTGCCTGCGAAGAACTGACCCAGTGGCAGCCACCCTAGACGAGGCCTGTACAGCATCAAAACCACATTGTAAAGAATGCTTACCCACCTGTTCAGAAACATGTACCAAATCTTGTAATTCTTTACACTCAATGCCTTCTGCCAGAGCATCTACCTTAGACTTCAATTGAGAAAGAAGATAGTTTTGATATTTCAACATGTGAAACTGGCAATTCAAAGCCCTCATAGCTAAGGCGGAAGAAGTATAGACTTTCTTTCCCCATCTATCCAAAGCTCTGGCCTCTTTATCTGGAGGAACCGGATTTTTTACCACAGAGGCCTTGACGCCCTTAGGTCCCTGACTAACAGTCTCTGGGTCCGCCCTAGGACTCTTATAAAGATATTTATGAGCTTCAGGTACCCTGTAATACCTGTCCGGCTTAACAGGAGCAGGAGGCAAAGAATCAGGATTAAGTGAAGCCTCTGCAAACACATCTTCCACAACATCCAGAACAGGTGGTATAGCCAAAGGCCTATGCTGGGGTAAAAGCAGAAATTCCCTAAGCCTTTCCCTGGAATCAGAAAAGTCCTGACCTTCCCACTTAAAATGTTCCCTCATGGAATGAAGAGTCTCTGAAAAAGAAAAATCCTCTGGAGGAGAAGCAGAAGGAGTAGAATCATCCACATCAGAATCAGAATAAGGAGAATACTCCTGCAAGTCTTCAGCCGAAGACTCTGAAACATCCGAAGCCTGCTCAAAACTCCCAACTCTGGTTCCACCCTAGGCCTCTTATCAGGAGGGGCAAAGAACCTCTAATCAAAGTAATTAAATCTTCTGCCATTTTAAGCATGTGCTTCTTGGGCACAGATCCTGAAGAACTAGGAGTGACACCAACAGAAGCTAAACCTGGCCTGCCTCTGGGAGAAGCCTTGGAAACAGAAGGAGAGGGCCTAACCACCCTAGGAAGGGAGGGGAGTACAGTAACCTGAGAAGCCCCTTCAGCCTGACCTGCCTCCTGAGAGGCCACATCCTGCAATATCAAAGTCTCCCCCTGGGACTCCAGAGAAGCCTCCGGCGGAACCACCAGTTCCCCTGACGCCTCTAAAGAACCGGCGTCCGGTACGGACGACTCTTCTTGCCTGGGCTTAGCTGCTTTGTCTTTGCGCTTCTTCGAAGAAGCGGGCGTCGGAGCATCCGACGGCATATTATAATTGCACCGCTTCCCGAAGACCAACCTGGCACAATCTAACCTTTGCTTAATAGTGCGTTTATTGAACCTAGCACAAAAGCGACACCCAACAACGTCGTGCTCAGGCCCCAAACAAGGAATACACAAAGTATGATAATCTCTATGCGGTATCTGTTTCCCACAAGAAATACAATTATTCACTTTTTCTGACATCTGGTAAACCACTGAGGCAAGAAAAAACTAAAATATTCCCCAATGGGGTACTTAGCCAACTTTGACTCGGTCTGAAACTCCGAATTCGAAAAATTTCAGAACGCCGAACGGCACTTGCAACGCTGCTTCTGCATCGGACCATGCGGCAAAAAAGACTGGGGATATGACGTCGGTCATGCGCATTTGTACCCTGACGTCCTGATGTCAGTCTTAAGCGCCTTGACCGACGTCAGCCTAATACTTTGATATTCGGGCCGACCGAGGACAGCGGACTACCCAAGTGTAAGGACTGCAGCAATGTGAGATGAAGAACATCTACAGATGTGCTCACTTCTACAATGAAAACACCCAACAAAATATCACTGACTCACAACATCCCACAAAAAGGGATCCAACAACAGCTGAAGAAGGAAAAACACAACCACATGAGACCCATGACATCAGGTGACAGAAGAGAACCATGCCGGCATGGACCCTGCCATACACCATAACCACTGCTGCTGAACTTAGCCATCAACTGTCCATACTTCTGAGAGTATAGATTTTGCCTATTTTTTTGGTCTGTTCTTCACCAAATTTAAGTTTTTCTGGTAAATCACTGAAAATTGAATTCACTTAACAATATATGTGTTTCTGCTTTCATATCCTTCACAAAATGCATACTAACAGAAAACCTGTTATTCTAGCAACTTTCTAAGTTTAAAGAGCAATACTTAAAATTTGTCTCTATTTTGGGCTTTTGTCCCCCCATTATTTTAAACTTTGTCTAGATTTCGTGCTCTGAGAGGATGAGAGGTATGCTGCTGAACACAAGACAATGAAGTAAATCACAACAAAACTACTCAGGGGCTTACTGCGAGTTACAGTCTCTGTTAATGGCTGCTTCCTCCTAATGCATATGTGCAGCCATTAAACACATGAACCACCTTGCAACCTCATCACTGCTTGTCACCCTTAAGTAACTCTTTGAAGTGGACCTTCCACTCCTCAGTATAACACCCAGCAAACTAGATATAAACAATTTTACAACAATAGGTTCTGTGACCACCACACCATCCTCTCCTATTGCATGGATGACCCAAAACTCCAGGCTCCAACTGCAAACCCAATAAATTATGGGCTGAGCACATAATGGAAATGTATTATTTTCAAACCTGGGTCGACAAAATGCTCCATCAGAACAAAGCAGCTAATGAATTAACCGACCCTTATCACTATAATCCTTTTACCACTAACACACCACCAGGACAGCCAGAACAAAAGACAAAAAAAAAATTACCTTCTCAACATGGCATCCACACCCAAACTACTATTCTATCTGAATTCTACTACCTATGGTCGTCTTGGATGTAAACTTGCCAAAAGCCAAGCAGCAGCATAACTACAAGCCCAGCAAGTTCATCTGATCCTTAACCAAGGTTAAGCTACACTCACATAAAACCACCAAATCCCCTCCTCACGGCTACCACACTTCCTCTCCAACCCTTTTTTTTCTAATGTAACCCTTCTTTAACCAATGTACTATCTACCACCTTCCACTTCCAACCGAACCCTAACTTTTGCTCCCCCCCACTCCCTGAAAAACTAATCCTCCAATTCCTATCATTCTTTCATAACCTTCAGCCACTGACGGTGCCCCTGAACAAATCAGTCTGTCCCAAACCTCATTTTCTCTAATTATTTTTTTATAACATAGACAAGCTTCAGAAAAAAAACATAACTCTTGTATCACTTCAACCATTAAACACAAATTATCCCAATAACATTTATGCTCTTTCTATGGAAGCATCTAAAGCTTTAAACAAAATCTTCATTCAATTCCTTTTCAGTATTCTGAATTTATAAAATGTATAGTTATAATCTACAACTCTTCTACTAACAGTAATTAATAAGACATTATTGAATCTGATTTTCTTAAGAAAATGGAGTTTGCAAAGGTTGTCCACTGTATCCATATTTATTTGATCTATACATAGAAGCACTTTCTTTCTTTAACCCAAGACAAACCATTATTGCCACCTCCCCTTGCAACTTTACAATTCCTTTCACTGCTTTTGCAGATGATGTTACCATACATCTTTCTTACCCAAACATAGAAATAAACGCGATCCTAAATATAATCAAATAAATTTCTAAATTTGCTAATTATAACTTAAATATCCAATCATCATCTCTTTTCACTCTATATTACAAAACAAATGATAACAACTGCTCTATCTATTTTTAATGGTATTAACATGAAACAGAAAATCAAGTAGTTAGGGACCAACTTGTCAACTGACTCTTTCCTCAGTTATGAAGAACATTTCTTAAATACTTGAAACAATATCATTTCTGATATTAAAAGACGACAACTACTTAACTTCTCCTTTCTATCCAAAGTCACTATTGTTAAAATTAACGTCTTCCCTAGACTTTTTTTTCTCACATTTACTCTGCAGCTTATTTGGTCTAACATCTTCTCTACCACACATATTTCCCTTGCAAGATTTATTTGGTTCCCAAAATCAACTATATTAATTATAATAAATTAAACCATCGCAAAGACCATGGCGTCTTCAAGTTGCTGGACTTTTGTAATTTTATTAATTTATTATTAGATCATCCCATCTCCTCAAATTATAATTCTAACAAATCTTCTTGGACTCCTGCATGGCTTCATATCCAGTCATGAAATGTACAACATTAAAACTGTAATCCTTCTACTATTCCATTTCTAAAGCCATCTGCTTTGAAAAATAAAACAATAGAAACATTTTACAATAGCATATTGGCATTTCAAAAGCTATTCAAAATTTTAAAGACAGAACATATTGTATAACCACCCTTTGCCAACCCATACATAACAATTTGCATTATTGCTGAATAACACAATAATCAATTTAAGCTCTCTTCTATTATTAATAAACACTACAATTTGGGATATTATATCATTAAATTATATATTATATCATTAAATTCCACTTCACCTATACCTTTGTGAATCACTGCATCTTCCTAAAAGTTACCCCACCATTATTAATTCAATTATTACAGCACTGCAACCTCGTTATCAAGTGGCAAACAATCAAGTCAATAAGCTGATTTCTTACAAAGAGCCTATTAAAGCTTTATTGGCACCCTAATTCAATAGCTACCTTCTAGTGTGGGTTTCTACAGCAAACATTCAACCAATCCCATTTTTTCAGCAAATACTGGTATCAGTACAATCAAATAAGTCATTAGTAAATCTTTATTATACAATGGCAGGTCATTAACATTCAAAAACATGTATGCTGATTGGTCAGCACAAGTGTGCCTGTTGTAAATCGAGTATACAACAACAGAAAAAAGTCTGGTCGCTCAGACTTTCTTGCATTAATATATGCCAATGCTTTTGGCAGAGAAAAAACAAGGACATTTGGTATATTATACAAAACTAATGAAAAGTATCTGATTTTCCTTGTATTTTTGCCCTCGCTCATACCTCTAAACTGTCCAGATTTCACAGTTAAAAAAACAAACAATGGAGATCTTCACATCTCCATTGCTTGCTTTCCAAAGCACTGATGTACTGCAGAAGTGTCAGAACTCAAGTCCCATATGCATGCGCAGTATATCAACAATGGTGCAGGATATGGAAATAACGCAGAAGAACACCACTGTGCCATTATACAAAGACATTATTTAAGAAAAGTAAGAATGTTTTTCTCAAATAATGTCACTGTATAATAGCAATAACCAACCCCTGGGTGTGATATATTGAAGATTTACCCATGGCTGCCTTTGTTTAATAATTCAGACTTCACCCTCATGATTAAACCCCATCAACCATGGGTAAATCTTCAATATATCACACACAGTTATTGGTTATTGCTATATTAACATGACATTTATACATTTTCAAAAAAACTTACTATACTCAATTTATATTAAATTATACATACATTACACTAGTAAAAAGCATTATATACAACAAAGCCTCTTCCAACAATTGTAATGCTTGCAATTTTGCCATTGCAGATACACTATTTCTTAGTTTTCCGATATACAAAAAAAGGGAAATAGCTCAACAAAAAGTTAATGCTCGATTTCCTGATCTTGAATCCCTTACATGGCAATTTGCCATTTTACATTTACAACCAAAAAATATAAATTTGAACTCATTTACATCTGCTTATCAATAAAATATTGTATATCTAAGAACTTGTACTCTATAAAAGTTATCTGTTGGTCAGAACTTACTGACATAATTAAATACCATAAAGTTTTTAAAGCCTCCTTACCTTTCATTTCCAAACCAGACATTTTACCAGAAGCATGGGCTGCAATCCTAAATGTGCTTATTTAAAGTTATATCAGCTGCCATCTTTTATTTTTACTCATCAATACATATTTTCATTTTAACATACTTTCTTGTTTTACATTATATAATTCATTTTTTCTACGTGAGAGTATTGTGTATTATCTTTGTATTAACATTTAATTTCTCATCTATTTCTTTAGGGGTCATTTTTATATTTTGTGCATAGATATTTTATATAGTTTTAAAGTTAATTAAATGCTATTACAGTTTCATCATTCAGTTATGTTTTTCAACTGTTATTCTGTCTTTATGTATAACACTATGCAAATCCTAATTCATATCTAAGCAATTACTGACTACATCATGATACAGAATCATTGACATCTAGTGGTACATTGCTGAGAAGCACTAGGCTATGAATCCTGGACAGAAACAACCATTCAACATTTATGCTATTCCAGTTTCAAGGAAGGTATAGAAAAACTATCCAGTAATATAAACAATCTACTGATTAATGAAAATGCAGGGTCCTTCAGCTTATTTGCAGCACTACTGTCAGTGGTTTGGCCTAGATGATTACGTTTCTGAGCTGTTGGTAAACTTCTTTCTGTAATCTAGGGTTTCACTCTTTTAGCCACCTTTATCTTGTCTGTAATTTTGAACTGTTCACCTAATAAGATAATTTTCCAGGTTGCCCATAAAAAGAAACTGAGTGAACTCACTAGAGACCCCTTAATAAATGTATAAAAATAAATAATAAAATTAAATTAAATCCTTCTCCCATGAATAACCTGTCACATGCCTGATAGTACGCCTTCCACAACCATTCTCAACAATGCCAGCCCCATCCACAGCACATCCTATCCAATCTCATCCCTTCCAATGCACTTATTCTTTATAATTCTTTACAGTACTAATCGCATCCACAATTTTTTCTCATTCACCGTGTTGGACCATCTCATTTATAGGGAATAATCCTAGTCCTATCCTAAATTAATGTGATTCAAAAATCCTGCTTGCTCACAAATCATTTATATTTTTCCAAACAGTTCCATACAAAAATGTTAACAACTGACAATCTCAAATACTTTAAAAGATAAAGTTTTATTCTGGCGAAACAGTTTACTTGCAGGCAGGCTACGCAGCATATCCCAGTGTTGGAAATAAAACAGTTCTTAAAACAACAGTTTAGAGTTTACAATCTTTTCTTGAAAGAGGAACGGTTAGTAATAGGTGTTGATGTTCCCTTCTAATCCATTTGTTCATATAAATGACCTTTATGGATTTGTAAATTAAATTTGTTTAACTCTTCAAACAACCATCCAGACAGAATACAAATGGTCATATTGAAATAAGATATCAAGCAACAATGTAGCTGAGGCTGGAAATATTGTTGCAATACTATTCTGCATCTGCATAAGAAAACAAATCTCATATACTGTGCAATGCTACAAGGCCAATAGGTCAACTGTAACAGCAATGAAATACTAGTTGCAAACAAAACAGAAATAAAAATGTTTCCTTGTTGAGTAATGGAGCCAAGTCTAACAAAAAAGTAAAGAGAAAGCTATTCTTTCATGGCAAATCTTGGCTAGAGGAGCACTGGTTATGTTGCATTAATGTAAACTGAGGTTCTGGGGATCAATTCTCATCTAAGTGCCTTTTGTGTAGAGTTTGCATGACCTGCCTGAGCCTATACAGACTCTTTCCAAGAGTTATGGTTTGATTTAACCTGGGAATGACCCACAACAGGTGAACTAGTGTTCTTCTAATTGCCCATAGTTGTGCATGCAGTGAGTGTGTATTCTGAGATAGACAAGTGCACTGCCCATAACAGTGTGCAATAACTTGCACTTATGGACTGCCATAGTTAGGCTTCAGTGTCTCCACAGCCTTTGTAAAGGAGAAAATGCATTATGGATAGATGGCAATGCATCTTAAGTAATACCGTAATGTAAAATGACTATGTCAGTGGTGGCTGTTGTCCCACAAAAGAAATAAAAATGATTCCTGTTACATTTGTGGGAAAAAAAAGTTTATATGCATTGGGTGTATGTGGAGAGTAGCCCCTTCCCCATGCATTTCTCTATAAGCTATTATCATTTCTGATTTTATAACAAGGAAATGTTAACAGAGAAAAATTTGATAAAAAATTCCAGTTATGCAAAGACAATCTTACTATGCAAGACATTTAAGCCAGACCACAAATCTCCAAAACACAAATGCTTGGACTATGATTCCTTCACCTACCGACTATTTGGAATGGGGACTAACTAGAACTGATGAACATTAATTCTTAAAGTCAGATCAGTCAATGAATAAAAATATGAACTTCTGAATGCTGTATTTTTCAGTGCTCAAACACATTAATTAGGTATAGTGAGAAAGTTATAGCAGTATATATGAAATAACTTGAGCCATTCTTGTTTTAAATTGATTGCATGAAAAAAGTATACAGTGTTTTGCTCATGGTACAAATTCACTGCTTTTACTGGCTACCATAAGTACCTTACCAAAATTGTAATTGGCACATTCTTATTTCACAGTGCATGATCATATGAAACCATTTTAAAATGGTCACATGCAAAGCAGTATTAGAATGTTTAGTCCTGTTAAAAATATATACTGCTTTTACAAGTTGTTAGATACGATTTACCTGACATAAGTGGACATCTGGCAAAATATAAAAGCCATATCCATCACAAATCCTTTACTTAAACTGGTCACTTCTTATACCACTAATGCACACATACAAAAAGATAATAATAATAATGTCTTAAGGGGAGGAAACCACAGCGAATCCTCAAACTTCTTCCTCTCTAAATTGCTACCCCTTTGATTGCAGCCCTTGATGTAAGGAGAACGTTAATTATTCTCACTTGTCTGTATTCTACCCCTTTTCAAATAACCCTATTTTAAAGAAAACATGCAAATGATCAAAACTACTTTGATTATTCTAGTGCCCTGAGGTACACCACTGATAATTGTTTTGCTTTAAGAAGTAGGACCTGCTACGCTAACCACATGAGCTCTGTCAGACAACCAATTAGGTATCCATTGCACAATATAAGGGTTTATAGTCAGACTTACAAGTCTATCAATAATGCTTGCATGGGGAATAGCGTTGAAGGCCTTGGCATATATGGTATATGTAAATTTACTGAGCCACCATACTTATAGAGAGATTGAAAAATAAACCTAAAGAGCTTTCCCTTTGTCATCTGGTTTGTGAACTCACATTAATACTGGTAGAAAGCATCCGATTATGGCATTCATACATTGGGGATAATCATTTCAGGTTTTCTCTTAGAGTGGCTGTCAAACATGTTGTATGACTGTTCATGTTCGCTGAATGATTTTTTTTTTTTTTTTCTTACTATACTGCATTTTGTACTGAATTTAATGCAACAATGTATTTATTGGGTTATTTTATTCTCGATTAGAGAATGAACAATTTGTAGATCGCATGCTGATTGGAGAATGAAAGTTCTACAGTAGGGTGTTATTCTACAGAAAATGCCCAATAAAAAACAAGTCTGCTGCTTCATGGCAGAGTATCAAGAGCTGCTGTGGAGCTTGGACTGGAAGTTGCCTAATGGCCACCATTATTTTACACTTGCTAAGCAGGACTTTTACTGTTTAGCAAGTTTAAAATTAAAAAAAAAAAACAAAAAAAAAAACAAAATTTGTATGTGTGTATGAAAGTCAGAGAGATCGAGCTATTTTACACTCGCTATGCAGTTCTTTTGCTGTTTGGTGAGTGTAAAATATAAATGAAACAGAAAAGTGGGTGTGCTTATATTTCTGTCTGCGTGTGTTTGCATGTACAAAATCAGTAGAGTACGTGTGTCTGTATGTGAGAGAGAGAGAGACAGAGAGACAGAAAGTGTCTGAAGAGTGAAAGTGATTGAGCCGTGGCAACATCAGTAGGTTGGCATACCTCTTGACCACTTGGTTCATGATATCTGGATAAAGTCTAAAATAAATGGTAAACAAAGTCTCAAAATAGCAACAGATTTTAAATAGTGCTGTTGTAAAATGACAAAGTTGCCTGAATAATAGGATTTGTGTTAGCATGCATTTTCTGAAGCACAAGTGTGAGTGAGTGAGATCAACCACAGACAATAGCAGTAAAGAGATTAGCATACCTCTTGACCTCTTAGCCGAAGAAATCTGGATAAATCCTAAAATAAAGGGGAAACAAAGGTTCAAAAAAGGAACAGATTTTAATTATTGCTATTATAAAATAAAAAAAAAGTTGCTTAAATGTCAGGATTTGTGTTACTATGCATTTTCTGAAGGAAATATGGTCTGAGACTCAAATGTGTGTCATTATTTAGTGACTTTAATCCCCATGGACTGGCAAAAAATATTATAGGAGTAAAGAACAAAAATAATAAAGTAAATACATGGATATTTTTTAAAGAATATATTTTGGATGCAAAATGCTTCCTCCGGAAGAACTATTTTACATCAAAAAAATAAAAAATCATATATTAATTGAGAAAATAAGTAAAACACAACAATTTTACAGTCAGCCCATTTTCTAAGCACAATAATGCCCTCCAGGGTGTGTGTTATTGTGCAAATAATGCTTTTCCAGCCACACAACCTATTGGGCATTATTGCTTGCTTGACTGAAATTTGTGAAACTTTATTTTCAAATTTAGTTTTATAATATTTTAGTTTAACATTTTTTAAACATAAGTTTTGTGTGTAGCTGAACTGGTTTCTGCAGTTTTATTACTCCTATGTTAAATCTGGAAAGCCAGTAGTGCATGTTCAGGAGCTTTGCTTCATGTGTCTTGTTCATGGTGGCACCATTTACTAGGGAATGCAAACAAAATCAAAATCAGGACTACAGGATGAAGTCCAGTTTCTCACTTATTTATTATTGACCATAGGTTGGGTAAGGCCAATCTCACCCCAAATGGGACAGATTAATTCAAGCAGTGAAAGGGAAATTAGCTGTGCTTAAAATGGCCTGCAAGGGCAACTAGCCTAGTACTTATCTATGAACAAGTACATTATCAGTACAGATAAATGCTTTTGATGTGGCAGAGTATAGACCTTTTCTTAGCATATACTTAGTTTATATATAGGATGGGTTTCATTATTTGTATTATTTTCACAAATTTCCTTCCTGACTACTGATCCATCCTCATGACTGCACCAGAGACCTATTAGTTCTCCTTGGTTCAATCCCTTTGGCCTATTTGTTCCTCTTGGATGAGACTGCTACCATCATCCCTGGAAGACAGTGGGGTTAAGCCCTCTGTTTTTCAACATGCATAGATGCAAACCTACAAAGCTTGGGTGTGCCAAAAAGGCATTAGTGAAATATGTGGTATGAAATTAATTGATCAGCTTCTCCTTCAGACAGCCCCACCAGGGAATGTCAGTCTCCCCCAAATATCCTAACATGGAGAGTTTGTCTGGGATCCATCCTTGTCCCTTAGCAGGTATAGTCTAATAATTCCACCCTCTCCCCAATGTCATCTCTACCAGCCAGATCTTCTAAGTGATGTCATGATGCCTGGTTCATAGTCAGGTCTTTATCCTCTGTCAATAGAGTTAGCAGATCTCCCTTTCCTTTGCTAGGATAGCCGTTTTTATTTATGGCAATAAGTACATCTTAATGGATCCACTAGAACTATTCACACAGCATTGCAGACCATCTCATGAAAGTGAATAGACAATGTGTACTTCATCTAATCAGTTTACATCCCCCCAAACGTGCTCACATGTAATCTTTCCATTGTACCCCTACATTGTTGCTATGTTTTCTGTTCGTCTTACTGAAAAAAAATCATTAAGTTACAATCATCCAAAGGATTTGTATAACTTTATATATCACTATTTATGTGGTTGTTTTGCAAAATGGATGGGTGAATTAGTACTAAGACTTAAACTGCCTTGACCAAGCATTACCAATGAATATACAGGTTAGAGAGCAAGGGATTCTTTCAAAATACAGAGGGGGAACTCCCTAGACAATTCAGTACAAAACTAGCATCCAGTTCAAGGGCTGTATACACAGAGCTGGGAAGATCTGTACTGTGGATAATAAGCACATAAGTCCAATTAAAGGCAAAATCCTTTCTCTCGGAATTTACTTACCTGCACAGGATGTAGAATACAGTATTTTACTGTTTACATGATAAATGAGTATAACTCAGAACAGACTGTGCTAATATAACAATTATAACAATGAAGATAATGTGTTTTACCATAAACTGATGTCATACTTTGACTTAATCCGGTCTCATCCCTTTAGTGCTTGAAGGTTTCCATATGATAATAACGTCTGAAGTAAAGTTATGCTAAATCAGTACCCAGTAATGGTCTTAACCAATACTGAGTTATGCAAATGGAGAGAATGAAGCAGCACCACATGACCAGAAGTTAACCAGTCAGTAGGATGCGACAGACCCCTGTTTTGATTTTAAAGTTGTGAAAGGAGAGATGTAGTCTCAAGAGTGGCATAACATTTTGAGGGGGACTCCTAGGTTATTATTTTCAAGGAACAAATTTCTGTTTCATATAAAGTGAGAACCACATATGTGGTGCTGTAATCTACCACTTGGAAGTGCCAAGCTCCATACCCATACTAGAAACCTCTATCAAACAAAAAGTTATCACATTAAGAATCACCTGGTTCCAGGCTACTATTTAGGAAACCATATCCAACACATTTCAAAAATAAAGACAGAGTTCCTAACAAGTAGTTATAAATGGTCTTTTGTCTGAACAGTGAGGTGAAATCCTGTACATATGTGATTTTTTATCATTTGAAAATAGCATCCTCTGTTGTAGTGATCCAAGGAAGTCAAAATAAATTCAAATGCTAGTTTGCACAGAAGCGTTCTTCCCTGGAGAGGTAGGAAGAGAAGTGAAGCAGTTTAAAAAAAAAAAAAAAAAACTAACCCTTCTCTACATAAATGACCAACCAGTCAACCCAATCCACAAATTAACAGCTGGTCACTTGGGTTACAGACAGATCCCTTGTTGCAGCAGCAGCAGTGGGAGAGACTAACCGATCCCTCTGAGGAATAGCCATTCACTAAAGATCTAGATATACCTGTAAATTCAGATAGCAAGAAGCATATACATATCAGTCAACCTACATCCCTGACAACAACAAGTGAATACAGTAACCAGTTAACTTTTGTAAGACAGAAGCATGTGTTTATTGTTTAACACAAGCTAAGTGTCACCGTGTTAAACAGTTCTTCTAATGTATTTTAAATTGCATTAAATTCAGGCCGTCAAATTTTAATCCTCATATTTCAAATATGGATGTATAGAAAGCCATTTTTCCAGTTTCAAACACTTATGGAAAAATTAATAAGTTGCTTGACTCTATTTTTGCTTAGTTTCTGAACTAATTTATTAAAATAGCTGAATGACCTTTTGCAATTCTGAAGGATTCAGAAAATAGGAAAAGTGGTATAAATTAACAGCAATGACTGATGGGTAAAAGTCTCACCACTGCTGTGATTGCAGGGATAACAACTGTACACATTCCCCATACCACTTCAGACGCTGTTGGAAGCAGGGAGAAAACATGAGTGTTCTTTCAGTAATCCAATTATGTTTCTATTAATGATGTTTGTCATCCTCTTTGCTGAACTTGTCATGATCACATTAAGAATGCATTTCATTCACTGTCAGTATTTTGTGTTATTAATGTTGCTTTAATGATACACTATTTTCATTTTGTGTGTCATGCTCAGTAACAACATAACTATGTGCTGTACTTCAGGAATGACAGGCTTCTGCTTGATGAATATATTCAGAGATCTTCTAAAGGTTTTATGAATTAGATGAATATAGATTTTATAAGAGCTTCCTGAAAAAAATATGATTACAAACTGTAATATGGAAAAACTATAGACTTTTAATTATGCCTAGTACTATATATGTTATTACAGTATTTAAAAACTGAGGGGAAAACATTTAGTTTTATAACAATTCTATTTTCTTTTGCAGAATATGGTTTCTGTCTGACGGTATTTAAATAAATCTGTTTAGATTCTTCTATCTTCAAAGACGTGTTTGTACATTAATTGCAGATTCCCAAAGATGCCAAGTTACATATGCCATCTGTGACCAGTTGTTTGTAAACACTAGCAATCTTTCAGGAATAATGCTTTTTACTTTCATCCATTGTGTTCTCAGTTAGGTTGCTGCTTACACACAACCCTAAACTCTATGAAACTGGTGACCAGAGAATGAATAACTCTACATCCTGGGTCACACAATGTCAGCTGACATTAACTTTTTGTTTTTTAATAGAGGTGGGAGGGCAGTAGCACAGCAGTGAGCACTAATGTCTCATAACATTTTGCTCTCCATGTCCGTTTTCAGCTGTGGTGTCGTGTGGGAAGACTCTGCATATCCTCTCTTCTATTGCATACATTTCTTCGGTGTGTGTGTGTGTGTGTGTGTGTGTGTGTGTGTGTGTCTGTGTGTGTGTGTGTGTGTGTGTGTGTGTGTGTGTGTGTGTGTGTGTGTGTGTGTGTGTGTGTGTGTGTGTGTGTGTGTGTGTCTGTGTGTGTGTGTGTGTGTGTGTGTGTGTGTGTGTGTGTGTGTGTGTGTGTGTGTGTGTGTGTGTACATACATTAAGTTAGTATGCATCTTGTCATTGGTTAGCACCCTGTCTGGGATGAGCATCCATACCTTGTGCCCATTGAATGCAGAGGTATGCTTCAGCTCCTTGCAAGACTAGATTAAGCAGATGATTGGAGAACATAAGTTTAGCACAACTCACATTATGATGAACATTAGCTCTGATATACTGAAAGGGGTTTCAATGCTTGTAAAGAAAGGGCAGTGGCATCATTCTATATATCACAATCAGCGAGCAGCACAAAGCAGTGTAGATAATGGAAGTACCCTGACACAGGCATAATGGCACTACCAAATCTGCACATGGTGTGATGTATCCAGTGAGGAAAGGTATGCACACTGTCATGGCTCTTTAAATGCCAATTGATAGACATATTACCCTGCAGTATCTGGACAAAAAACAATGTGTCGCTAAGTACACAAAACATTAAAGCCACAGATATGAGTTCTTAGGAATCTGTTCCGGTTTGGCAGCACAGTTTTATAAGGCAACAAAACTAAACATAAAAAGCATGTTGGCCATGAGATACACATTTGGAAGCTAGAAGGTAGAGAAAATATAATGGTAGTTAGGTCCCTTAACACAGCAGACATCTTTTCAAATCCTGAGAAGTAGGAACTTCAGTTATCAGATTTGGAAGATTTGCAACACCAGAAATAGCAGGTGGTGTAGAGAGTGGTCAAAACACCAATAACTGCCAAAACAACCACTCAACAGTAGCCAGTAACTGGACTCAAGTACTCTAATGCAGTAAAAATGTTTATTCCGCACGCGAGTAAAAAGGTCAGTTAGAAAACACAGTCAAACACTTTCGTCATCCAAGGCTTCATTACACCTGTAAAAAACAAGTAAAACAACAGCTTATATAAAAAGTTACTCCCCAATTAACCCTACTAATTAGATCTTCAAGTCCTACACCTTAAGTAAAAAGTATAAGTATAAATATATTAGAATCAAAGACTGAGATTAAAATACATAACAAAACAGTGTGTTAACTACAGCAAAAGTTTCTAGTGTTTATTCTGGTGTACTGTAGCCTGCCCGAGACTCTACTAATAGTTTTCTGTTGAAATGGAAGGTAACAGTTTATCACCCGTCTTTGAGGACGAATTCAAATCCATGCCATTTCCATGTGGTCAGCGAGTTGATGCGGCTGACAACAACATTCTACAATTCATTTTAACCTTGACGAACAAGGTTTCTGAACTGCAAGAAGCAGTTCAAAAACTACAACATCCAACTACTCCCTGCTTCGAAGGAACTGGTGGATGTCAGCAAAAGGAGACAGGTGAAACATCATCCTCTGCTGTCAACAAGATGAACTGAGGTAACTCGGTGTTGGAGACATTTGCTGCAGCATATGGGGGAGTTGATACGGCCGGTACATTGCGTGGATTACAAGGAATTTTACCAACAAATGAGCGTTTCAAGGACTGGTTCAGAAACAACTTTGGGCTATTTAAAGTAAACTCTACAAGTAATGATGACAGCATGGATGCAAGGTTAGTCACACTGGAACAGAAATTAACTAAGGTCCGTAATCTCCAGTGTGACAATGGTTACTTAACAGAGTGTGTGGCCAAGCGTAGAGTACCCAAAGGACTGCGTGTTTTCAAATTTCCGAATGGTATTAAGAAGGGACAGACTGACTGTGATGAACTATTGCAGATGTTTGACCGTCATGGTACTGAACTGAGTGAATTTATCGTGAAGGTCAACAACAAAAGAATTAACGAATTATTAACTGACATTGATAAAAATAACAAAATTATTTTAAATGATGTTAATTTTAGTATGTTTTCAGTAAGATATAATAAAGTTTTTGATAAAGTTGAATACAATATGGGGACAATATTGAAAGGAAAAAGAGAAAGTTGGTTAGGGATGAGTTTGAGTATTCCAACAAACTTAGCATATCCCGTACCCAAGGCTTACATTGAAGTGGGGGATGACAACACAAGTAACCAAAGGGTTGAAAGTTCTAATACTAGACTGTCCTCTACTCAAAGGGAAGGTGGTAGGGACAAGTCATATGACCAACAATACCCCCATTAAGGAGGTCAGAAAGATTACAAAATAAGAACTACAGGAATGACAACAACACTTTTTTGGGACCACCGGGAGGGGGAAGAGTGAACACCTACAGGAATCAACAGCAATGGAGGAAGAACAGTTACCACTAGATACTATTATTAGGGGCAACCCAGTTGTGACTAAAGGAGATGAGATCACTAATTCATTTGGTGGTCTCCTTACATATCAGGGGTTTAACATCTTTAATTACTCAGGTATCGACATCAGTAAAGATTTCTTTTCACTTTTGATGAAAGGGATACATTTTGTACCTTGTAGGAAGGAAAATGTTTGTACTACTCTAACAGAACTTAAACTTTATACTAAAAAAATGAATCTGAAATACCTGTTTAGGAATAACCGCTTACTAGATAGAAGGGACAAACTGAAAAAGAAAAGCTGTTTTAATCCACCTTTACACCCTCTTATTGGCACTTTTGATAAGATTTGTTCCCAAGAGATGCATCACACGTTGAACCAGCACAGACCTAAACAATTTAATTTGACAAAGAAAGAAAATGAACTATTAGAAGATTTAAGAAGCAACCCTAGTTTGAGATTTATGAAGCCGGACAAGGGTGGGGGAATGGCTATAGTCAATATTGACGACAATAACAACAAAACTTTTGGTATGTTACAAGATAAAAACAAGTACCAATGTGTTTCTAGAAATGAAATAAACATTTCTTATAGGAAAATCAAACTGTTACTTGAGGAGACTCTGTTTCAGGGAGTAATTAATGAAGAGACATACCAATTTTTGAATAATGAACATCCAACAATCCCAGTGATTTTCAGCACTCCAAAGATGCATACAAATATTTATGACCCTCCATACCGGCTTATTATTTATTGTCAGAATAGTATTACATATTCACTAGGTTTCTTTGTTGATCGGGTGGTTAGGAAATCTTTAGCCCCCATTGACCATATGCTATTAGATTCTTGAGACTTTTAAGGCCGGATCAAGGAAGAATATTACAGTGAGGATGTTAGTTCCCCAACAATTGATATTGTGGATTTATTCACTTCTATACCCCATGATATAGGGTTGGAATTTTTTCATGAGGTGTTAGTTGACAAAAAAAAAACAACCTGAGGAACACCTTTGTTAATTTCATTATGTTGTTAATGGAAACTATTTTGGTGAGCAACTTTTTCAGTTTTGGTGGTGAATTCTTCTGCCAGACCAGCAGTGTATCAATAGGCTGCAATTGTGCTCCATTGTTTGCAAATTTAGTCATGTACCATTGGGAAAGTGATATATTATCAACAGTCCATTTAAGGATTTTTGGGTGGTGTACCTAAGGTTCTTGGATGACCTCTTTATCCTCTGGAAGAGCACACCAATTTCTTAATTTTTTGAATAATATTTGTAATCATTTTAAGTTTACTGGAAACAGTGACAATTCAAAGATAAATTATTTGGATGTGTGGCTTTGGAAGGACACAAGTAAAAAATGTTTTCAATCTTGTGTCTATCGAAAACCTACTTTGCTGAATGACTATCTTGAGTTTCGGAGTAGTCACCCTCACTTTGTAAAGAGGAACATAGTGAAAGGTTAGATGGTTCACATAGCCAGAATGTGCTCTGATTTTGAAATAGTAAAGTCAGAGATGGACAAACTGGCTAAACTGTTTGTAGCAAGGGGGTACCCGTGAGAATTTGTTGCAACCACTAGTTACCGAGTTGTACGTGAATGGGGCAATAGATATAAACCACTACTTGGGGTCATTCAGAATAAGGAGGTTGATGTTTCCCATTTACAAACTAATGATTTTTCATACTGTATGGTACTAACCTACAGGGGAACCTGTAACTTAGAGAAATTATAAAGAAAAACTGAACATCATTCAAAGGTAACTAAGAACTGTTAGCTATTTTAGTTGATGAACTAACCTTTTCCTATAGACCAAATAGGAATTTGTAAACTTTTTTAGAACATCCCATTGAGAGTAAAACCAAGATAACTAAGGGAACTACAAAATGTGGGGCGTGTGACTATTGCAAATATATTCTTTCAACCCCTACTGTATGCATAGGTCCCAATGACTTAGAAGTGAGGTTGGCTACAGGATCTTGTGTTATCAATGGCGTAGTTTACATTGCTGTCTATCAGGTAAGATGGAAAGGAGGTTCCGGAGAAGAATTTATGAGCACCTATACAGTATAAGAAAAGTGATGAAAATAATGCACTATTTAGGCATATTAATGTCAACCCTGACCACAATTTTCTTTTTGGTATTTTGGAGGTGGTTGCTAGAGACATTAGAAGGGGTGACTGGACTAATAAACTGGACAGGGCCAAAATGAGATGGCAATTAAGACTGAATGCCACTGTAACCCATGGTATAAACTATCACATTTCCATTAAATCTGAGTTGAAGTATAGGGCAACCAAATTATAGCACCAAGAGACTTAATATATATATATGTTTTCGTTAATTAACATTTTGGCAGTAGTTAACACTCTGTTTTGTTATGTATTTTAATCTCAGTCTTTGATTCTGATATATTTATACTTTTTACGTAAGGTGTAAGACTTGAAGATCTAATTAGTAGGGTTAATTGGGGAGTAACTTTTTATATAAGCTGTTGTTTTACTTGTTTTTCACAGTTCTGATGAAGTCTTAGATGACAAAAGCACTTGACTGTGTTTTCTAATTGACCTTTTTACCTGCGTGTGGAAAAAAAAAACCTTTACTGTAAGAGTACTTGAGTCCGGTTACTGGCTACTGTTGAGTGGTTGTTTTGGCTGTTACTGAAGATTTGCAACAGTAAGAATGGAAAATACATATTATGTCATGGTACCTCAGAATGTTTTCCCTAATCGAACAGACAGTGATTTTAATGTTAGGATGTACAAGTAGGGAGAGTGTGGGAGGTAAAAATGTGAAGATCTATGAGTATAAAGGGGGTTCGCATTCCTGTAAAAATGCTTTAAACATGTGACACTGAGTTTCATTGTTTCCTGCTATTGTGGTCAAATTTCAAATTTACATTGAACTGGGCATCGTAAAATCAGGGATCATAACTTGAAGAGGACAGCCAAAACCCTAAGAACAAAACAGTCATGCCGATCCTAGAGGCAGTGTCTTGTCCCCATTTGTCTGAGTTTCTGTAAGATTGAAAAATCTGCACCATCACTCAAATTCTGCAACACTACATTTCAATAACAGTTATAGGTAAGGCTGTAATAAAGACTGCATTACATCTCTGACTGGTTATTCTGTACTGATGCAGAAATTAGAAAATGTGTGTCACAATATTAATATAGTGAGTAACTGTTACATAGAGCTAGTTTGGAAATAAGATTGGAGTAATGATACCTTTATTATTAGCCCAAAGTTGCCAATAACTATATTTTTTTCCCTTTCTGCTTCCTCACAGCCAATTAACCCATTTGTTCTTCATCATTGGGGTGACAGTTAACTGGGAAGGGCTATCATTTAGACAGCCAATGGAGTGGTTTGACATTTTTCTGTTTTAAGCCACATACTCCAGTAAATTATCAGGGAGGGGATGCACAACTGATGACTGACTACAGAGTATGTGCTCCCACTTCCCCAGTAGACACCCCCCAAGTATTCCTGCTCCTGCCCCAGAAACACTAGGCAGTGGTTTCTTCAGGCTCCATCAAGGACATTGCACTGCTTACTGTGCATATCCTTCCTCATCTTCAGCGAGACATAAGCAAGCCACACACCTTCACTCATCCTTCTTCCTGATTGACTTCCCCAGTGGTGGAGCCAGTAATCAGTCATCAGTCACCTTGGGCACTGCTAGGGCACCACCCCTTTGTGCCACAGATCTAGGCAACTGTAACCTCTTGGACTGTAGGGTAGCCAAGATTTATTCTTGCATATATTTGCTTAGCAGGGTCGTGTACTTATCAGAAAAGAGCATTTGCCTGACACAGACTGGGTGAACAAAATCACAAAAATACAGCTAACTACACATAATATAGAGTAAAACATTATACAGATTAGAAGTATTAAAATGTTGAAGAAATTCAAGGCAGGTTGTTTAAATGATGGCCCTTCCCAGTTGACTCTCACAAGCAAAATGCTATATACACTACATACAAGTGTGGATAAGCTCTAAGTAGTGGAAAAGTTTAAGAAGGGATTAGGACAGAGGTTACATGTTAGGTGATGTGACTGATCGAACAATACCTGCATTAAGATTTTGTTATGGAGCTAAGACTTGAATTGTGTTTTGAATTTAGCATAGAAAAATAAGTGTCATATGTATGATGGAAGTGATTCCGTGTGTTGGTGTGTATATATATTAGAAAGCAAGAACTGAGAAGGACTGGTCAGTACAATGAAGTTTGGTTTGTTGGGTCTTAAGACTGGGTATTTGGTAATATCTTCTAAAGCAATGGTCTCCAATCTTTTTTGCACCACAGACCGGTTTCATGTAAGACAATTTTCCACTGACTGGCCATCGTGTGTGCATAATAAGCAAGCAATACTACCCAGCAGGGTGTGTATTAATGTGTAATTAACACCTGCCCAGGGCTTTTTATGAGGCCTGATGCCACTCTTTGATCTCACTCCTCACTCTCACAAGATTGGTCTCAGCCTCCTTCTCAGTCTCTCACAGTCTCCAGCTGCTTTCATACACACATTCGGTCTCACTCTCTGTCGATCTCTCTCTCACACATGCAGTCTCCTCTGCTAACATACATGCATTCACAAATACATCACCCTCGCTTTCTTTCTCTCTCTCTCACACACACACACACACACACACACACACACACACACACACACACACACACACACACACACACGTGTTTTGCTTTCATGCATGCATTCACTCACACACGCAGACAGAAACAAACACACTCATACACATACATATACACTTTTTTCTGAACAGTCCGGTGCCCAACATAAAAAGTATTTTTATTCTTTCTGTGTGGCCTGGTACCAAATGATCCATGGCCCGGTGGTTGGGGACCACTGTTCTAAAGTACATTCTTAGGGTCAATGGAGATGTTTCAGAGGTAAATTTTGTTGCAAGAAGAACAAATGAGTTAGGTTCTAAGGGATTGCAGGGAAATGACCAAAGCAGAAGGTCAGTTCAGTGTTTTATGCAAAGCCAGTTGGCTTTGGAGGGGGTAAAGCAGTGAAGTCCAAGGAAAGTAGATTTTGTGAAAAAGCAACACATTTGGTTGAGAAAATTTGTAGAATCAATGAGTTTTTGTGGAAGGAAATAAAGATAATGGGAAGGGAGGTAGAGCCGAGGGGACATCTCTGTGTTGAGCTACAAGGAATGGAATCCTTTGCCTGTTCTACCTCTAACTGGAGAGCTGAAACATAGAAAAAAAGATTCATTTTGTTTCTAGTCTAGCTATATAGCTTTTGAAGTTTAACTCTAGCAATATCTTGAGGTACTTAAAGGAATTTGTTGTTTATATAGGATGATTGTTAATGTCTTTGATGGTGAGAAAATTGGATGATTTTGCCATTTATGACATATGCGAAACAGCATGGCTTTAGTGTTTGTGGGATGTTTGATTAATCCATCAGTAGAAAGCTTGCGTGCAGGTCTGTTTCAATTTGGGCTTGAATTCCACACGTTGATGGGCTGTGTCAGTATACAACCATACTGTCTGCATAAAGAATCAGAGTTATATATGGAAGGTTACATGGTAGCTTGTTAATAAAAATAGAGAAATGCAAGAGGCATGTGGAACATTATACTGTAGTTTGTTAATAAAGAGAAAAAAGCAAGGGCAAATATAGAACCGTGAGTTACCCTCTTCCAGAGTGGGGTTGCTTCAGATATGGCTGAGTCAATTTTGAGTCTGAGAAGTCAATTTACAAGGAAGTCTGTAAGACAAGCAGAGGATTCAGTGCTAAAGTCTATTTCTTGCAACTTGTGAATGAGAAGGGTGTGGTCAGTGAAGTCAAAGACCTTAATAAGATCACTAGAGAGAGTGCTGGTAAGACTGGCTTTGTCCATGTTTAGTAAGATTTCATCAGTCAGTGTTAGTACAGTCATGGTGCTATGGCCATACAAGAATCCATGTTTCTTTGAAGTGAGAAGGTGGTATTACGGGACATTGTTGAATGCGTGCAAGAGGAAACAGAGATAGGATAAGTGTTTATCATCTTCTGGTATGAACGTTTTTGGACTGACTTAATTACAACTGTTTCCCAGATGTCAGGTATGATGGAATAAGTTTGGCAACAGCTGTAGAAGTAAATTAAGGGAGTGATGACGGTAGTGTTTTCAGAAATGAATCCGGATCTAGGTTATTTGATCCAAAGGAGGTATCTGTGGGGACTTATATCAGTAAAGTTCTATTGTGCAGGCTGTTTTTCGGGAAGTAGAAGGAAGATATGAAGTGAAGGTCTGAGGTGAAGTGACACAAGTGGTGCAACGCAGCAATTAAACCAAGAACTAAAGTGAAAAAGAGAAGTGTAATTAATCCGATGGGAAAGCAAAAGCAACTCCCAGGTGGAAACCAAATAAGTTCACTCTCAAACAAATAAATGAGATCAATCAGAGCTAGCAAGCCACCAGAAAATAGACAAAAACTATGTGAAGTATACAAGCCTTTAATAATGAGTTAAGTCCTTGCATCCTAAAAATGCATACAGGCCTTCATGAGAACTGTGAAGTCTAAGAAGGTAATCAATTCTTTGAGGATGTGTGCGATTGAAAACTTATCTTGCGAACAATTCTGCTCATGAACTCTACTTTTCTTTTACCCTAATTATGATAGGATTCTTCAGCTGACTTCCTTGTTCCTTAACTTCTCTTCAATCCATGCCATCACAATTATTGTATTTTGTTCCTTTGATGTTACTATTATCTGTTTCAAATATTGTATGATGTTTTTTTTTCTTTGATTTGTTACTATGTATAATGACAAAGCATCCATTTCATCCAAATGTTTGATTATCACTGTATTTCTAACTTTATGTAATCTAGAGATTTTCTTCTCAGGTCTCTGCTGAAAAAGGGCAGACTGCCCAGCCAAACTAACCCGGTTAACAAATGTCAAATAAATAAATAAATACATAAAATTAAATTAAATGTGTTTGAGTTGTTCTTTTCATTGCTTTTTATGGTGTGAGAGGAGGTTAACCTCTTACCAAAAATGCTTAGATTTTCCAAATAAGGAGATGTGGTTAGATCTGAGCCAGTTGCACTTTTGTCTGTAGCTTGTTTTGCAAGGTTTCATTAAGATATGACATTTGTAGCAGTTTGTGGGGAGAGGTCTAGTATCCAAACGTTATAGGCTTCATTTCTGAATCTGAAAAGATATTTGAGCTCTCTTATAACCGTTCTTTTTGCTGTACTTGAAGAATCAATTTTTTAATAGGGAAGGATTTGTCTTGAAGCTCACTTACAGTTTGAATAAGGGCTGTGGCTGCTTTATTGATGTCTTTCATACTGTGAAAGGGTGAGCAGTGTGAGACAAGGTAACTTCTGATGTTGTTAATGTTCTTAGTTGATTTTCTGAGTTTTGGAAAGAGACTGAGGGAGTGGCTCACGTTCTGGAAGGTAAAAGGGAGAATGGAAGCTGAAGATGGAAGAATGAATTTATTTATTAGTACTAATTGAGAGGCTGTTAGTAATTAGAAGGCCAAGGAGGGAGTGATGATGCAAAAGGAGGTTATGGATAGTTGTGCAAGGTAATTGTTGGTAAGGATCTCAGCAATGCTACAGGTGAGGTGAATTTGGTAAAATGACATTACATTAACAAAGAATGTTTAGAAAAGCTCCAAAGCCTGCAGATTTGAGGGAGAGGAATGTTTTCTAGAGCATTATAATAAGCTATTTCTGGTGCCAAAATCAATGAATAATTTATACTCAATACTTCCATGAGCTTTCATCTGCTACTATATTTTAAAGGCATTTATTGTTTTATTTTAGCCCATATCACCTTAATGCAAATAATAAACACACACATGCATGAACAATCAGACTGATGTGACCATATTCAGAATTGTGTTAAGTAATTTTACAAACTGCTGAAGCTTTTGATAACACAGGATAACATTCAAGTGGGTAATTTTCCTTACTGTGGATAATTTCTTCTACTGTCCAATTATTTTACTCTAAGTTCTTCTTCAGTTACTTGACTCCTTTCTTTTCCAGTTTTACATTTCCCACTTCTTGCTCTTCTTTGAGAACCCCTTTCCATTGATTCTACTGCTTGTATCCCCCTTTTGAATCTGCTTTAATATCCAGTGGTTAAAAGTTGTGTATTCCCTGTTTATTACTTTTTCCCCCTCTGTTTCTTATTACGAATGGTTTAGTTATTTTCATCATTACTAAATTATTCCCTACTGCCTCTGCTGATTTGATAGTCTCACGGTTACCATTTCTAGCTGGCTGAGCCTTCACCGACTCTGCCATAGTTACATAGAAATGTTTTCTCCTCTTGCTTTCTGCATTATTCCTCAAGTCTTTGGGATTTTATTTCATGTTGCAAAAAACATTCTTTCTAGTCAGTCTTTATCTGAGCTGGCCCAAGTCCACCATTAATTTTATTCTCACCACTGCCTTTACCACAACTCATTACTGAACTCCATACACCCTTATCCTTTTGGTTGTACTTCATTACTAGTATTAACCTCTGTTTGATCGCCTCTATTTATATTCACCCTAGTTCCACCATAGTTTTTCTTCTCTCATACCTCAAGTATTTTTCATTGTGGAGTGGTCTGAAAGTCCCATGTCACATATGTTCACTCATGATATCCACTTTTTGGTTTACTTGATGTCCATAAGTCAGATTTAAGTGACTTACCTATTTTCCTCTATTCTTTGATGAGGTATATTTTCTAACATCCCTGATGTTTACTTCACTCATCCACCTACTACCCATGTAAATTTCTGACTTCATCTCATTATGCCAGTGATTTATGCATCCTCTTGCTGTTCAGATTTTCCATGCCTTCCTCTAGGGTGAGAATGAAATCTCCATTGATAATGTCTACCTCTAAAATACCTGGTCTGTATTGCCCAGGAATGAAAAAAAATTGAAGCTCTCAACATTCAGATAAGTTGTTTGGATGTTCCAAAATGTCACACTGTCCCTTTTGTTCTCTAGTGCCATATCTACCACTTTCTGGTTCCATATATTTTTTATTTCTATCCTTTATCTGTGTTATCTTTTGCTAAACATTACTTACACTCTTCATTCACTGTCACATTTCTGTATCCGTCAGAAGATTTTTTCATTTTTTTCCTTATTCCGGTTTAGTGTCAAGCAATGCAGTCATCCAATATCTAATTTTTCATCTCTTAAATTTCCTTATCATTCTAATTCTTTTAATCTAATTGGACACAACATTATATTCAATGTAATCACAATAGTCGCCATTTGCTTACCACACTTTTCTCCAGTCTACCCCTTCATGTGTACTCTGATATGTGCTAAATGGATGTATACTTCCCTTCAGTTATCCTCTCATCCTGGATGGCAAGACACTGATTTAGTTATTTTGCATTTGCTGACCAGGGAAGTCCAGCTGGGCACAGATGCTAAAACAGCCCTTTAAGATGACTGATGCTACTAAATCCAAGTGTCCAACTATTGTCGTAATACAAATAACCCACACAGCACCCATGTTAACACCCATGTCCCTCTGACACAAATACCACCCCTCAACATATTCACAGACCTCTTTTTAATACAAATACCCCCTTTTACCCCTTATCACATCCTTCTAGCACAAATACCCCTTACACTTCTCCTCATGTTTCTTCTAATACAAATAACTCCTGCTCCACTTTTACAACTCTTACAATATAAATAACCCAATCGCATCACTCCATGTCCTTCTTTTTCTTCTAATATAAGGAATCTATACACTATGCATGTCTTTTTATTCTAATCTGGCATCCCCTCTACCATGCTGTAGTCAAATCATATTTCACCAAATCCTTCAATTCTTTTCTCAAGGTCTCTCCGCTTCTTGAGACTCCCCATATTTCTGCCTATCTATATAAATGTTGTAGCATTATGTGTGTGTTTCTACTGCTACATTGCGTGTGCCCAGTCTCTATTTAATGTTACAACACAGCTTTTTTTTGTTAGTCTTGACCACAGATCTCTTTTTCATGTTCTTCCTGTTTCTCTGATGTCCCTTTCATCATTATGAACATATATGTTGAAATTATGGATTAGTTTTGACATTTTAACTGCAAAGATCATAATTATTAAAAATTCAACCCTTAGGATTCATTGCCATTCAGTATGATGTTAGTTAATTTTAAAATCCCTAACCTCTGACAAGAAAAGTTACCTCTCCATTCCAGTCTGTGCATTGACCTCTCTGAATTGGTAAATCACCCTAGCCCAGTTGCCTACATCCCCCCTCCTCTTACTTTTTCATCTAAATCATACGATCCTCACTTATATGTCCTTATTCTCCTGATACTAACATTAGGAATGTAAATTGCAGCCCACTTCAAAATGATGCGCTTTAATACATCCATTTCCTTGACACAGTTTGCAGCCAGACTTCCTTATTAACTTTAATTTCAATAAATGCTCTCACTGTTACAGATGTTAATTTACATTGTCCGATGTTTCAAGGTTGAAAGTTTATTAAACAGTTGACTATTTTTTTTTTCTTTTAGAAATGACAAGAACCAAAAAAATCCATGTAACAGCAAGGCAGGCACACAGCAGTAAAAGCTCCAAAAAAGAGTATAAAGTTTAATATTATTATGCCTGCCTTGCTGTTACGTGGATTTTTTTGGTTCTTGTTTTTTCTGAAGTTCTCTGTGTACTTTATCACTGGCTGGGGACAGTTTTGTTTGATTTTTTTTTTGTTTAACATCCACACTAAGTCTGAAGCTGGTCTTTTGCAATTAATGATCTGCCCTAGTAAACAAATTTAGAATGAACAATTTCTTTCCTTTTCTTCCATTTTTTCTTTTGGTCTACTTTCACTCTCTCTGTCTCTCATAACACACACACACATTTTCTTTGCTGCCTTCCAAATTTCTCTTATACTTTTTTGCAGATTCTACAGTACCCAATTTTACATTTATTTACTGGAATTCAAGCTTGTTCATCTGCTAGTACAATTCTCTCTCTGGGATATAATGTCTACCTTATCATTATGTGCACAGTGATATGTATTATGCTTCCATAAATCAGGTGTCTATTAGTAACACATACAATTTCCAAGTGAAAAACTATAATTAGCAATTGGAAAATGTATATTTGTTTAGTTACTCTAAATAAAAAAAATTACCCAGATCTGACAAAGACTCTATAATTTTTTCATAACCAAAATGAAAGTATAGCCCAACATAAATACATGGACAGTATATTTGTAATAATGCAGTATTCTCAAGACTGTGGGGATTTTGTCAAGAGAAGCCAAAATGACCAAACACAGTAAGAATGACTGTATCAAAGAATAATCTCTATTCTAAGCACAGATGGTGTTATTGTACAAGTCTGTAATAATCAGTTACGCATATATGCTCATATGTTATATATTGTGTTTTCTGTAATGTTATTGTTTGTCTTTCGGCTTTTCCCGGTTAGGTGTCGCCAAAGCGGAACTCCAGTCCACTAATGATTGGCAGTAGAATTTTACGAACGTTGAGGTGCCAACTCGACGTCCAACCTTCAATGAAGGCATGCCCATTTATGCATATCTTTCGAATGCTACCCAACCACGGGGAGGACATGCAGACTCCACACAGAAGGCACTCCCCACACTCCAGCCGAGAATCGAATGGGAGAACCTCTTGCTGTGAGGCAACAATGCTACCGCTGCACCACAGCGGCATAAAAATATTGTGTTTTCTGTAATGTAATATTTATGTGCAGACCTCCCATTTTGAAAGCTTTGAGCATGTATTTCCATTAACCCAATCCTTTATATTACCTGGGAAACTGGATTTGACTGATTTTTTTGTTTCTGAATTATTGTATATGCATTTGTTTGCGATGCTTTGCAAGGTGATGTTTAAACAGCAGTCTGTATCTGTGGATTAATAATTAGCTAATAGTGCTTGCTTCGTGTATGGGCTTCTAGCAAGGTATATTTTTTGAATGTAGAGAATGTGATGGCATTTTATTTTCCTGGTCTGCCATGTTTTTTTTTTCCCACCTTGTTCTTAGCTTTTGAAGTGTCCTGTAAATGTTTTAACAAGTAAATATATTGTTAAATGTTAAAGTTACTCAATAAGTAGCTATTTTAATGTGACAAGTAGAATTTACCTTATGTTGGTTTGAGAAATCACTTTTTTGTATCATTTCTATGACTGACAATTATGGAGTTCAACAGTTTAAGTATCAACATATGGAAATAACAATGTTCACAAAAACCAGAAAGGCTGCTCTTTGACAGTACATAGAGAATAAAGATGATTGGCTTCTAAATACCTATTCTAGAGCCCAAGTATATTAGCAGGATCATACTAGTAGAAGTGCTGAAGATGTTAGCATGCCTTTTGACATACTATTCTTCTGTGCGTTTGAAAGACCCAATGTAATATTATATCCTGACTGCCTTTTTAATGTTGCTGATTGTGACAAAGGAGGCAATGCCAGCACAGCTAGCAGGAATTTTGTAAATAAGTATGTCATTTGTGAATATCAGCATGAATCATTTAATATGTTTGTGTTACAAATGTATTAGAGCTGTATGTCATATAAGATGGTTTGTACAGACATGTGCAAAAGAGGGATTTTACAAAGTGCTGTTTGAAATGTATCCATGGTGTACCCTACTGGAGTAGAACAGAAATGTACATACACCATTGTAACAGTTTAAATGTATATATATTAACAGAGGAAACTGGAATATAGAGGGTTAACTTCATTCCAACAAAACGTCAAAAAATAGCTGAAATTAAATTACTTTATGACAGCAAGAGACGGGATGTCTATACTACGGAGCTCTCTGTGTTGTCTTGAAAGAGAAATAATTACTAGGCTTGAGATGTGGAAGTGTTTTATTGTTTCATGACTTCCAACAGCTGCACAGATCTGAGGAAAAGCCCTTATGTATGTATTTTCTCAGGTAGATGCTAAATACTGCTAGCTTTCATCAGTGGGGGGGGGTACCTGCGATAGAGTCAGATGACAAGAAATTATGTCATTCTGCAAGCTACCCCAGCAGTATTTGAGATATTAATTTATGAGGTCTGAGAGACAGACTGCATTCTGCATTCTGTCTTTGACCTGACAACATAAGCTAGAGGATCTATTCACAACATCTGCCTTGCTGCTCTGAGTAACTTTCTAGGGCATAGTAATTCTCTCAGATATAGTCAGTAATATAACAAAGCTTAATTTAGATGTTTTCCTTTATTTGAGACTGGCCTGCAATCTTGTGATTCTGAACTCTGATGTTACTGAGTGTGTGTGTGTGTGTGTGTGTTGTGTATATATATATATATATATATATATATATATATATATATATATATATATATATATATATATATATATATATACACACTATGGTCTTGTTCTTTTATTACTTGTTATTAAATATATTTAAACCTTTCAGTGTTGCTGATCTCTCTAGAGATATGTAAGTTCTGGGTACTAAATTTAACATATTTGTTGACACTGTGTATGCCACTCTCAATAGCCTTGCTGTTGGTCAAACTACAATTTGTATTGATAGTAACATTGCACAGTAAGATTGGACTCCCTTTGTTAAGGGCCTTAAAGCAGCTGATAAAGAGGTAGCTGGTGGCAGTAATAACTACCTTATAGTCTAGGCAGAAGGGGATATAGCTAGTAAACATGTGCCAGCCTTTCCCAGGTGTGTGTGTGTGTGTGTGTGTGTGTGTGTGTGTAAAACAAATCTCCATGAGTGTGTGTGTCAGCTACTTGGGCAGGGACACGAAGCACTGGTTGGACAGTGAGAGTGTTAGAGGTCTTCGCTTGGCCACTCAGCTGAAATCTCAACCCTACAGCTGTGCCAGTGGGGAGTCTTATTGGGGATCTGGAGAAAGAGGACGAAACCAGCCCCAAACTTATTGTGGTCTCTGTGTGCTGTTAAGGAAAATTGCACTTGATGCAGAGTGCTGAATCTGGAAATACTGTGTGTGTGTCTGTCATCCTCCAAATGTATGTCCTCCACTGGTGCAAGTGCTGAGAATTGAGGCTCCTTGATTACTGGTTCAGTGGAGTGATATCACATTTATTGGCTGGCAGTGGTGGGATCACCACATCACATATTGGGATTCAGTGGTTTGGATACTAAACTCCTGTAGCCTGTAAACTGTGGTCACTGAAGAAGATATTTGTACTCTCAATCAGGCACACAGTGAACATTCAGAGTTTCACATCAGAATAGTTTTATTTATTTTTTGTTAGCTTAGTCAGGGAGAGCAGGCAAGGATGTCTGCAAAGGTGTATGGCAAACTGACAAGGAGCCAGTTGGCTGAGATGTGCCAGTCAAAGGAATGGTGCATGTCAACCTGACAAAAGCAGAAATGATTGCAGCCTTATTCACAACTCCATCACAAACCAGCAACCAGGAGGATAACCAGACTGACCTTGAGGCTGTACAGCTCTCAGAAAATGGACAGTTCAACCTTTCCACAGAGGACTTAAAAATCCATCTGGAGTTAAAGAGTATTGAACTCAAGGTCATACATTTGGAAATAGAATCAGCAGAGAGACTGCAGCATTTGGGGGTTGAAGCAGAATCAGCAGAGAGACTTAGACATCTGGAAGCTGAGGAAAATGAGAGGTAGAGGCAACATGAGAAGGTAGATGATGACTCTTTGACAGGGACATGGAAGTAATGGGGAAGGGAGTAACTGAAACCCAAAAGCAACAAAGGTCAGTAAATTTCTTCCACAATTTACAGCGGGTGATAATTTTAATAACTTTATTCATATGTTTGAATGGGTATGTAAACAGTATGGTATTGACGAAGGGCTCTGGGTATGGTTTCTAAACCGCTTACTCCATGGTAAAGCTGTAACTGCTATTTCTAAATTGATTGATACTGATTGCTTAAATTATAATCCTGTTAAAATTTGTTTATTAGTGTTCTAAGTTAACAACTGAAGCTTACAGAAAAATGTTCTATGAGCACAGATGCAAGGCAGATGAAAGTGCGTGTGAATATACTGCTGAGTTAAGCACTTATTTTCATAGATGGGAGAGTGGGTGTCAGGTCACTACTTCTGAAGGCTTGCAGACCTTTTGGTGAGGGAACAAATCCTTAGCACTTTGCCTGAGGACATGAAAATCTGATTGGCAGATAGGGAATGCAGGATCACAGTTGAGTTGGGGAAAAAGGGAGACCTATACTTAGCAAGCAGGGCATCACTGCACAGGAAAGGAATACCCAGTGCTGCACATGAGTCTATGAGAACCCATGGTGGGCAGCCTAAACTGCCCAAACAGAGTCTGCCAGTAACAGGGTAAGCCATTAATTAGTTCAGGCACATGGCCAGAATCAAGGGTTAAATGTTTTATATGCAGCCAGAGGGGCCATGTAACATATAGATGTCCACAGAGGAAAGGTGAGGAACAAAAAGTGGGAGAGCCAATAGTAGGAATGACAGAATGGCAGCAGTAAGTTGTCTAAAGGCAACATGGGTACCAAACTACCACAAGAGGTTATATCCTGTCTTAGTAGATGGGAAACAGACCATTGCTAAGAGAGACATAGCGTCTGACCTAACCATTTTAAAGTCTGCAATGGATACAGAGGAGCACTACTTGCTTGGGCAGTCTACTCCAGTCTGAGCTTTAGAAGACACCCCATTCCAAATACCTTTGGCTAGGGTTCATTTTGACTAGGAGGGTGGAAAAGGAAGCAAGCAAGTAGGTGTGTTTGAGGATATCCTTGCAGTTGTCCTGATAGGGAATGATTTTGATAATGCAGTACCCAGTGTGCATGCAATTACACTCATTCAAGCTTGGATACAAGCATGCTTGTCCGGTACTCTGGGGGTGCCCAGGCAGACTGCACACTTGAAGCCAGGACTGGTAAGGTGGCTACTTCAGGGAGAGAGCTACCCTTTAGCGGTGAGACTGAAGGTGAGCCACAGCTGCTTGTGGGTACTGGTGTTCAATTGGGCAAAGTGACTGCAAGGGCAGAGGTGCATAGTACCCTTTGCAGGTCATATGGGCATCAAGCATACAAAGAGACATATTATGCAGAACTCTTATTGACCTAGGATTTCCAGGGATGTAACATGGTACTTCAGGATCTGTGAGCAGTGCCAAAAGGTAGGCAAGGCAGGAGACAAGGTCAAAGCTCCTTTGATGCCATTTCAGAGGGTAGCTATAGATATTGTGAGGCCACAGAGTACCCCAAGTTCTACAGGGAAAAAATATATCATAGTGGTACTAGATTATGCTACCAGATACCCTGAAGCAGTGGCCCAATCCTCCACTGGGGCAGAAAAGATGGCAAATGCTTTGTTTGAGATTTTCAGCAAGATAGGTTTCCCAAAAGAAATACTGACTGACAGAGGTGCCAATTTCATGTCAGACTTGCTGGTTTACTGTGGAAGCACTGTGGGGGGAAAGCACCCAAAGACCACCCCTACCATCCCACACTAATGGTCCAGTTGAGAGGTTAAACTGTACACTAAAGATCATGCTGCAGGGCCTTTGCAGACCAGGGAGTGGGACAAATATATGCCCCATCTGTTGTTTGCTTAAATAGAGGTGCCCCATGAATTCAAAGGTTTTTACCTTTTGAGTTGCTGTATGGGCATAGGGAGAGGGGGCCTCTAGATTTGATTTGTGATGAGTGGGAGGGTGACTGTGAATCCCACAAGGAGTCTGGTGTGGCTTATGTACTAAACCTCAGTACAAGGCTCGGGAAACTCATGGGCTTGGCCCAGGAGAACCTGACAGAAGCTCAACAGCAGAAAAATGTCTGGCATGACAGGAATGCTCGAGCTAAGAGTATGCTGCAGGGCAGCAGGTTATGGGTCTCAATACTGTCTGACACAACAAACTGCAGGCAGCTTGTGAAGGACCTTTCATAGTGGTAAGGAAGGTCAGTGATGTTAACTACATTGTAGAAATGCTAGATGGGAGGGCAGAGGCACAAAATGTACCATGTTAACACCTTGAAACCTTACCATGATAGGGACATTGTGCTGGTAAATATTTGCAGTAGAAGGCAAGAGGAGTCTGAGGAGGATCTATGGCTGCAGGGAGCCAGCCATCAAAATCCCAAATTACTAAGGTGGAGTCTAGGATTGCAGTCATATGACTTAACAGTATAATGGGGTGAGCAATGCAAAGGCAGCTGGGATTTCAATACAGGGAATGGGGTAAGGTATTGCCAGATAGGCTTATCCCTCTCAAGCAACATTTCTCAAGGGTCACTTGGAAAACTAGCCTGAGTCTTCGAGGAGGGAAGAAATGTGACAAAGGATGTACTGCTAACACAGCTAGCTGGAATTTTGTAAATTATTATATGTCATTTGTGAATTTCAACATAATTCATATAAGATGAATGTGTTACAAATGTATTAGAGCTGTATGTCATATAAGATGGTTTGTACAGACGTGTGCTGAAGGGTACTTTACAAAATTCTGTTTGAAATGTATCCACAGTTTACCCTACTGGGAAAGAACAGAAATATATGTACACTATTGTAACTGTGTAAATGTATATATTTTAATAGGGGAAACTGGAACACATGAGGTTAACTTGCAAAACCTTAGAAAACAGTGTAAATTAAACTACTTTATGACAGCAAGAGACATGATGTCTATACTATGGAGCTCGCTGTGTTGTCTTGAAGGAGAAATAATTACTAGGCTTGAGATGTGAAAGTGTTTTATTGTTTTATGACTTCCAACAGCTGCACAGATCTGAGGAAAAGCCCTTGTGTATGTATTTTCACAGGTAGATGCTAAATACTGCTAGCTTTCAGCATGGGGTGGGGGGTTACCTGGGATACAGTCAGATGACAAGAAAGTATGTAATTCTGAAAGCTATTCCAGCAGTGATAATTGAGATATTGATTTAAGAAGTCTCTGAGAAAGCGACTGCATTCTGTAGTTTGTCTTTGATCTGATATCAGCTAGAGGATTTGCTCACCACATCTACCTTACTGTTCTGTGTAACTTTCTAGGGTATAGTAATTATCTTAGATATAGTCAGGAATATAGCAAAGCTTAATTTAGATGTTTTTCTTTATTTATTTGAGAATGCCCTGCAATGTTGTTGTAAATATGTCCTGTGATTTTTAACTCTGTATGTGTATATATATATATATATATATATATATATATATATATATATATATATATATATATATATATATATATATATATATATATATATATATATATATATGTATGTATGTATGGTATGGTCTTGTTCTTTTATTAATTATTATTATTATTATTATTATTATTATTAAATATATTTAAACCTTTCAGTGTGGCTGATCTGTCTAGGGATATTTAAATTCTCTGAGTGCTTGCATATTTATTTGGTGACACTGGGTTGGCCACTCCAAATAGCCTTTCTGTTGGTCAAACTACCATTTGTATTAATAGTAACATTACACAGTAAGATTGGACACCCTTTGTTAAGGGCCCTAAAGTAGCTAATGAAGGGGTGACTGGTGGCAGTAATAACTACCTTATAGTCTGGACAGAAGGGGGCATAGCTAGTAAACCTGTGCCAGCCTTTCCAAGGTGTGCGTATGTAAAAAAATTTCCAAGAGTGTGTGTGTCACCTACCTGGGCAGGGACGCGAAGCACTGGTTGGACAGAGAGAGAGTGTTGGAGGTCTTGGATTGGCCACTCAGCTGAGAACTCCACTCTATAGCTGTGCCAATGGGGAATCTTATTGGTGATCTGGAATGTTCTTAAGGGAAATTGCACTTGATGCAGAGAGCTGCATCTGGAAATGCTGTGTGTACACCTGTCATTCTTCCAATGTACATCCTCCACTGGTGCTAGTGCTGAGGATTGAGCAGGGGCGGCTCATGCTATAGGACTGCAGCCCCCCCCCCCCTCGTCCTGCAGCCCCACACCTGGACAATTAACTTGAAAAAATAATATTTAAAAAAAAATAATTCACGGACTTCACGCATGCGTTCATGGTTCCTGAGAACTCCATGCACGCATGCTTACTCATTCCAGACTGCTCTGTTAGGCAGTCCGGATAGGAAAGGCAGGAAACTCCGCCCTTCCAGCCCAGAGGTCTGTGCGGTGATGACCGCACAGACCGAAAGGTCACCGGACTGCATCGCCGGCAGGAAAGAGGCTCCAGCCTACTACTCTCATGGGAATAGCCATCTCTCGCGGGAGACCCATGCGCGGGCAGCCGTTTTGTGGAAGAAGACCCATGCATGGGCCAGGGGATTCATGGATCGGCGGCCGTTTTGTGGACTTAGCTGCTGATGATTGGTGACCATTTTGCTGCAGAGGACAGGTAGTGGATTTTGTGTGTATCGGCGACTGTTTTAGGACAAGTAGTGGATTTTTGTGTGTGTATCGGCGACCGTTTTGCTGCAGAGGTTGTTTGTGTGTGTGTGTGTGTGTTCATATATGTGTGGTGTGTGTGTGTGTGTGTGTTCATATATGTGTGGTGTGTTTGTCTTTCTGTCTGCATAATTGACTGAGCATATATAGAAAAAGAATAATGTAAGTAAGTACAACCTGAAAATTCTCAGTTCATCAACTGTCAGGCTATCAGCAGAAACATCATTTCAGTGCTTTTAGTGTCTCAACTGTCAGAGCTAATTTCAATACTCATTTCTCTTTTATATTATCCATACTATTTATATTTATGAAAAAGAGGTAAGGAGTACATCAGCATTAAAGAAACTCTAGAATTTAAGATGAATCAAGTTGTTCAACCCTCACCCTTAATTTCTGAAAAATAAAACTAAGAAAAATACTAAGCTGCTTTACTTTGTTGTATTGGGTTGCATGTGAAAATCATGTAACATTCTCTACAGGTCAAAGCAACTTGCCCCTTTGTTTTGGCCCCCTTTGTGAGCACTCTAGCTAATAATCAACTACTCTGAATCTGCTCAAATTGCCCCATTTTGCCTTTAGTGTCCCTAGTACAAATATCAGGGACTGGCACTGCACCCATGGTGGGATGGGAAGGGAAGTGGTTCAGAGAAACCTAGCTGGCAGCCTAACATATGCTGCCCTGCACATTGGGTAATTGTTTTCACTGCCTTATTTATGCAGAGCTATGGATAGCCTCCAATATCAAAATGTTAATGGCAAACCACCACTTAATTACAACATTATCTCCATTACTAGAGACAGGTCATATTGCAGGTAGAAACTCCTTTGCACCTCCCAGTGTAGAAAAAGCCACTCCTTCCTAGTGAGCTAGCCTACTCCCCTCAAGTACCTAAGCCAGTGGATGAACCCACATGCTATCCTACTCCCCCCAAGTACCTAAGCCAGTGGATGAACCCAAATGCTATTCTACTCCCCCCAAGTACCTAAGCCAGTGGATGAACCCAAATGCTATCCTACTCCACCCAAGTACCTAAGCCAGTGGATGAACCCAAATGCTATCCTACTCCCCCCCAAGTACCTAAGCCAGTGGATGAACCCAAATGCTATCCTACTCACCCCAAGTACTTAAGGCAGTAGATGAACTCAGGAGATTATCTGGCTCATGTCCAGGTTCCATTCCTGTGTCCCAAGGAGCCAGGCACTCAAGAACTCCTTGAAAAAGAGGGAAAACACTACAGATTATTACTTTGTGTACGAAGGAAACTCCTGATGAAATAGTCATTGACAAAGTCTTATACTTTTCATTTTAATACTATTAGAACTGTGAACAAAACTAGCTGGCAGTAATGTCATGCAACATCATCTCCAAATGGCAAAAGACCAGCTTCATCATTTCTGTTCATGGTAGCCATTGTACATCACAGGAAAATGGACAGGTCACCAGTAAATACTGTCCACATTTTTGCAGGCTGTCCAGATTTTTGTCTGATATTTTTGGTCTGTTCCTCATAAAATTTATGGTTTTCTGGCAATTAACTGAGGATTAAAGTCAACAAATGACAGGCATTTGAGTTTCAGACTTCACAGCCTTCAAGAAAATGCATGCTGAAACAAAGGCTGTTATTCTAGCAACTTTCTAAGTTTGTAAGAACAATATTTAAAATCTGTCCCTATTTTTGGACTTTTGCCCCCTTTCATTTTAGGCTTTGTTCAGATTTTTGTGCTGAGAGGCTAAGACGTATGATTTACTCCATTTCTGAGAACTAAGTCTCATGATTACTAGGTTCCTGGCTCTCTCTCATTACACCATTTGTTATGAAAACATTGTCTGTTGTAAGCTTTAATTTCCTGTTGTTGTTTAGAAGCATAACTGCAAGACTCTTCTTCCCATCTCGATGTTCACAAGAACTGCAGAGTTAAAACAGGTTAAACATATGTACATATTTGGGTGTCTGTATCTGTCTGTATGAGTGTGTGTATATGTGATTGTGTGCATCCATTGATTGTGCTTGTTTGCATGTGTGCGTGTGAGCTTATGCACGTGTATGTTTGTGCGTGTGTGTGCGCACACTTGTGTTGCAGAATATTAAAAAAAAACTGGGTTGTTTATTACAAAAAAAAGTTAAAAATATGCATTTGTATTCCTGCTGGGTTATCGTCTGTTTTAGTAAGTATATCCCTCCCTCTCTCTGTCTCTGTCTCCCCCTCTCTCTCTCTGTCTCTCTATCGCTATCTGTCTCTCTCTCTCTCTCTCTCTATCTCTCTCTCACTCTGATAGCTCCCGACTATCTTCCTCTTGGTGTCTTCTTTCAGTTCCCTCTGTTGTCTTACTTCCAGAGCTGCTGTTCCAGACACCACATCCCACCTACCCCTTCACAAAAACAACCAAACCCCTCAAGGGCTTTCCTTATCCCTCCTTTTATACAGTTTTAATTGTGTAATTAAGAGACTCAACCTGTAGAAACATATTCAGCTAAAGTAAATGAACATTTATACCACATTTAGTATAAAAGTTCTGCATATACTATCTACATACTTTTGGTCACTTCTGCTTCTCGATATGGTGAGATCCATCATGCCTTATTGTGTGTGTGTGTATATAAGATGCCCCAGGTGCTACATGGTGGTGGGTAGTGAATAAGGCTTGAACCCTGTACCTTGAGCCCAGGTGGCAGGAGCCTGAATTCCCTACCCACCACCATTTGTAAAGACACTGCAGATTTTTCCCTCATACTTGTTCTATTCCTCATAAAATCTGTGGTTTCTGTATTTGTGTCCATGCAAAGCTGGTAGCGCATTAGCTACAGGTTCTCTGGTTTGATTCTTGGCTGGGGTGCCTTACCTTTTCTGTGTAGTCTGTATGCCCTCCCTGTGTTTGCTTCCTCTAGTGCTCTTCCATCTTACAAAGACATGTCTGTCTGGAGTGTTTCTCCCTGGGCCTCTGCTAAAAATTGGCTTTTGTTCCAAGTCAGACTTTCCTGGTTAATAAATGTTAAAAATGACATGCATTTTGTATGTTTCATGTGCAAGGGGCCTGTGACTTCATATTCTTCAGAAAGTACATGGTAACACAAAAGCTTTTATTCTAGCAATTTTCTAAGTGTGTAAGATGGATATTTGAAATTTGTCCCTATTTTTGAGATTGTATTCCCACATTATTAGCTTCATCCAGATTTTTTGTGCTAAGGTTGAGAGCTATGGTAAGAACTGAATTCACTGAATATGTTTGGGGACTATATGCCCCCATTATTGGCTTTGTCCGGGTGTTTTTTGCTAAGAGATTGAGAGCTATGGTGAGAACTGAATGTTTGGGGGCTGTATTCACCCATTATTGGCTTTGTTCAGGTGTTTTGTGCTAAGAGGTTGACAGCTGTGCTATGGTGAGAAATGAATTCACTAAATGGTAGCCATTGCAGTTTCCGTCTTCCTTTCACAAAACAGCTGATTTGGCATAGTGGTATGCTGCTCTGACTGCTTTGCACAGGGTTGTGGGTTTAAGGCTTGGCAGTGAAATATATGGTGGTAACACAGCATTTTATTCTAGCAACTGTCCAACATTATACAAGCAATGTTTAAAATGTGTCCCTGGATTTTGGGCTTTTGTCCCCCCCACAATAAACTTTGGCTTTTTCCAGATTTCTTTGTGCTGCAAAGTTCAGAGATATAGCTGAGTGAGTAGATTTTACAAGGAGCTGAAAGTTGCAGGGGAGCAAAAGTTTAGTGCTGCTTATGCTGAGTCAGCTTGCATTGTTAATAGCACAACAGGTAGTATACTTGCTTTTGATGCAGAAGGCTGTGGGGTCTACTCACACAGTAGATAGATGCATTGCTGATACTTTACTTTGCAAAGGGGGTGGATGCTGCACTCCTTTTTGGCGAAGATACCTAGTAATTATGAACCTGTTATTGTTTGCCATCCATTCCCTATTGCAATATTGCTAGCTTATCATTTTTTTAGTGTAAGATAGGCAATTTATTCCTCAAAGGTAACGGGCACTTTATTTGTAGATGAAACAATGAAATACAGAGTTGTTTGCTAGCAGCAGCCTCTTCAATAGTTACAGATCTCTTTAATGTGGAATCATTTAGATGAATTTTACTTCAGAGATTGTGCATATGTACTGATACTGGTGGACTGCAGACGTTTGAGTAGACTTTTATGATGGAAATGTTCTGAATTGAGCAGTTTTGTCATTACTGGTGCATGCATTTTGTTTCATTGTTTACTGGAAAATTTTCAAAACAAATTTAAAATGCCCTCTAAAATTGTACTGTATTGTACAAGGAATAAAATTTAATACAATCAGGAATGGGTATGAAAGGGCATGTGTATGTTTCATGTGCAAGGGGCCTGTGATTTGAAAACAGTCCAAACCCAAAGTTAATCTGCCACTGGCAAAATGTATTTTCTTTGAATGTGGGTTTCAATGCTGTTTCAGTGAATGTGAGTTTTCAAGGGCAGAGACGTTTTAATGCTAAGTCTGTTTTCATTGTGAGACTGCATTGCTTTGTTTAGCAGATATGATATCTATTAGTGTTTGCACTGTAAAATGCAAAATAAAACTTTCAAATGAAGTCCAAATTATCGAAGAAGTAAAGCAGTATGCACATTAGTGTTTATGGTTTTTGTTTTTCGGCTTTTCCCGGTTAGTGTTTATGGTAAATGGGGTGAAATAGCCAAGTAATGGTTCATTGGAATGGCTGTAGTGGGGGGAGCTCCATTCGACCATGATTTTGTGAGGGGGGGAAGGGCAGCAAACTCAGACAGCCCCAGCTGAACTATATCTCTCAACTGTCCAGATTTTTGCAGAATGAAGAGATTTTTGCCTCTTATTTTTGGTTTGTTCCTCATAAAAATTGTGGTTTTCTGTCAAATCATTTAGGAATGAAGTCACTAAATAATGACAGACACTGAGTTTCAGACTTCATAACCTTCAGTAAAATGCATGCTAAAGCAAGACCTGTTATTCTATCAACTGTCTCAGTTTATACAAGAGCAATTTTTTAGTACTGTTTATATGTTCCCCCAATATATTTGGCCTTGTCCAGATTTCCTGCATTAACAGGTTGAGAGATACGTGCAAATAAATTGCTTTATAGAATTAGTGATATTCAAACCTCTCAACTGTACCCGATTTTGGCTCAAAATGTTGCTCTTCCCCTAATAATCTCTCCGCAAAATGGCAATTTTGGAAGACAACATGGAGGGTTTACAATTAATAAATAACTGTAATAATCAGTTCTAGATTGCTTTTATTTCAGAAATGCATGTAGATTCTTTTACTTTGTCAGCTGCTCAAGTTAGCAGTACTAATATTAAAAAGTGTCCCTTCTTTGCAGGTTCCCAGCTGTATTGTGTGGCTATTTTATATTTCTGAATCGCATTTTTGTTCCATTTTTCATAAAATTGTGTTTTTTTGGCAAATTAGTGGCAAATCATTAAAGACTGAAGTTAGGAAATAATGACAGACATTTCAGTTTCAGACTTCATACCCTTCAGAAAATGTATACTAATGCAAGACCTACTATTCTATTATCTTTCTAAGTTTATAAGAGCAACATTTAAAAATTGTCCTTATTTTTGGGCCTTTGTCCCACTTCTATGTATGGCTTTGTCCAGATTTCTTGCTCTGAGGTTGAGAGGTATGACAAATGTGTCAGGGCCATCGCAGTCAGCCAGAGACATTTCAAATTGTGACATACTTGTTGCACCCCACTCCCCTATGTAGTGACTCTGGATGTGTCCAAGCAAGGCAAGGAACAGTATGCAGTGTAAATGTGCAGACTATCCCCCCATTCAAGGTAGACACAAGTACTACAATGGCTTTTCATCTGTCCTTGATTTTGCAAAATGTTCTGGTTTCTGTCATATTTTTACACTGTTGATTTATGCTTATGATTCAGAAAGTGCCTGTTGCTCTGTGTTTAAGTAGCAATGCTTTAACAACCATCTGGTAAGCTTGTCTGAGACTGTAAGATGCAAGTAGGTTTTAATAAGCATACTGTTAATGAATTGCCAACATGGAAAGCCTTTCTGTTGTTGCCATGCAGAGAATACTTACATAACTAGATAACATATAAGCCTTGGGTATTGAAATGCATATGACAGTATTTGTAATAAAGAACAGGATTACATAATTTTAAGAGCTCATTACAGGCTTTACCTGCAAACTAAACAGAATGCCAATCTATCATGTGTGGTCCATATCCTGTGCAGTAATCCTTTAAGCAATGTATGTTGAGCTTGTTTCTTAGTTGCTTTTCATTTTTTACTTTGATCATGTTTTTCCCATGAACCACGTAGATAGTTGTTGTCAGGCAGCAGGTCTTTTTTGGATAAGAAACATTTTTACAAGTGGTGGTATCACAGAGAGTGCTACTTTCAGCATGTTACTTGGTACTTTAATAAAGCTGAATATAAATTATAATTAGAACCGCAGTGCAAGGAGAAGTGGTTTGAGTTTAGTGCTGCTTGTTTTTTTTATACTTGATTTTAACTGGCATTCCAGTAATGTATTTAAAAAGTAATTTATTTTTTCATGCTTCACAACCTTTTTGTTTCCATCTAGATATTAAGTAAGCTGCCATGCAGCGAATGGATTGAATTTTTTTTTTCTTCTACACTTTCCTTTTTTCTTGACTGGACTCTCATAATGATAGTTTGGCACCCAGGGCAGCGTATTTAATTAAAGTTACAGTTTTTGTGGTTTTGATCATAGCTCCTCCCCTTTCTAGTTGTCCACACCCATTCCCATTGACCCCACCCATTCAGCTGTCTCCTGCAGCCCCCTTTGATTTGAAGTCACCAGCCACCACTGGGATTGAAGCTCATTGATTGCTGGTCAAGTGGTCGGGCGTCACACTGATGATCAAGGAAAATACCTTGGTGGCCATTTTTTCCTCACTAAGTAGGTTTCACTGATATGACCTGAGGATGCTATCCAGATCAATAATATGTTAAGATTCAGTGATAGAACTGATGTAGCATGTTTGTTATTTACCATTAGGAAAGCAATCTGAACACTGATATGACAGAAATAGATTTTCTTGAGGGATACATAAATACACAATGAATTTCTGGGTGTTTGTCTTTTTCTGAATAAATTTCAAGTCTGCATAAACTAAAGCACTGCTGCTGATTCTCTGCTGGGTGAAGAAAGTAAACCTATATTTTTTGTCTGTGAATGAGAGAGTGGCTTTCTGTTTTGCCTGCTTCATTTTGTTTTCTGTTTTCTGTTTTAAGAAATCTGGTTCATCCAGGGTTTTTGTTCTATGTGAGAGACAGACACAAATTATCTAGACTGCTGCACATTTCACATTTTTTCATTAGTTAAATTGTTGGAATGATACTTAAATACACATTGAATTTCCAGGTCTTTGTCGTTTTTTGATGGTGATTCACTGCTAGTTTTTCTCACCAGCACTCTGCTTTATTGATCTGCTTTTTAAACCTGGTGAGTTTAAGCTGCCCACCCATACTGTAAATTGAGATTATTAAGCCCCTTCCTTTCTACCCTGCTATTGATATCTTGAATTATTTGCCTTTCCTTGCATTTATATTGAAAAAGTGCATTTTGCCTCTCATTGTTCTACTGACTTACTTGCTCTGAATTCATCATCTAGCTAGCTGTTGGATAAAGTAGTGTATTTTTACAATCTAGAAAGCAATTATTTTTGCATCAAGAGGCCAGCAGATTTGCAATCTAGTGCACTGGGATGTAGCCTGGTCTGTTTAAGTTTGGGAAGCACTTAAAATTTCTACATGTAGTTTTATTGGCTGGAGGTGTTATTAATCAGTTTATATTGTTTTTAGTGTCTTTATAAACACTATAGAATTGAGTGGGTCTTTGCTCCTTTATAAAAAGTGAAGTACTTTAACTGAATCATCATGCTTTTATAAGCTGTTTAAAGTACACTGCTGTATCCTTATATTTAAGTGGTAGCTTTTCAATTTGGATACTCTTTTACTGTGCTTTGACATTAGGAGCACTAGGTGTTTGATCTGTCTGACCCAGGAAACACACAAAAGGGTTCTAAGTATTTTTTTTTTGCACTTCTCTTTTATACTGTGACTGTACTTTAACAATTTCAAAAAAAAGTGCACTATCTGCTGCTGTTCTTAGTAGTTAACTACACTGTATTACACTGTATCTGTTAGTTTTAGGGCTGTTGTAGACAGTTTGTGTGGTCTTGTTACACTTGGGATCCAAACCAGCTATTCTACATTAAGATGGTGTTTTTCTGCACTCTTGTGGCATAAGTGTGGTGATTTAACCTGAGTTGGGTATTGGTGGTAGAAGGTTTACTGTGTGCTTTCTTGATTGGCAGTTAACTTAAAAGTGTTTTTCTTTGCTTAACCCTCACATTTGTGTGGTGCTGCTCTTTGTGCAGTGGTGGTTAGAAGCTCAGGTTTTCCCTAAGCAGCTGTCAGTGAAACCCTTCCAAGCTTTTCTGGTGCTCGAGGAGCAACTCAGTTGCACAGTGAGCAGCATTGCCTTGTTGATCAACCTTAGCCTACACAAAGTATAGGTACCTCTTGTAGCCTCTGTGCTACCAGCACACTTCTGTCACATTGACCCATTCCCTTCCCTAATAAAACATACAGTAAGAGCACACTATCATGGATGGGCAGTTTTCCATCATCTCTATGGCCAGGCTGATAGACGTGGGCATCCTGAGGCAATGTAACAATTGTCTCATGTATACTGACAACCACTTACACCTGAAACAAACAAATACTTGATGTGAGATATGTAGTTACACTATGAAATTTGAGGCAAGACACTCGTATAAGGACAAATCGAATACCAAACAGGTTGTCAGAAAATACACACTTCCCACACTAAATAAGGATATGACACATAAACCCACATATGCCGAGGTACTCACTAGTAACTTACCTAAAGATGAGGCCTCCCAAATGGAACCACTTACACACACAAAAATGTAAAAAAACAACCACAACACAACACACCAGTTTCTTAACAAATAAGCCCATAAGGCATAACACCATAAAACCTAATGTACTGATCATAGTTGACTCCATTGTGAGACATATGGATGTTCTCCTCACCAGGCTGGATAAGGAGCAGGTTACAGTTAGCTCCCTGTTAGTTGCCAGGATCCATCAATTCACTCATGCACTCAAGTCACTCAACCACAATTACTGGTATGACTCCATCATTGTCCATTTGGCGGTGCATGACCTGAGACATACTTCGCTGGACTGTATGGAGAGAGACATGACTGACGTCTTAGACTTAGTGTCACAGGCAGGTATATGCCTAGAGTTAAGCATCATTCTACCTTCTCCAAGGATGATGCCACAATACAAACAAAAAATGACTGACTTTAACAACTGGCTTAGCTTCTGGTGTCAGTCCAAAGGGATCCAATATCTGTCACCCTGGGAAGACATGATTGACAGGCCACACTGCTTTGCCACATATGGCCTGCACCTGTCTCCTCTAGGTGTTCTGATATGGGCAAAGGCATTAACTAGCCCTATTGTGCCTTTTTTAAGCAGTGTCACAATAACCAACCTCCCAAGGTAAAAAGAAATTCTCCCTAGATACACTCGATATTACTGCTTAATGGTAGGAGTCTAGACAAGAAAATGCACTCCCTGGAAAGACTCCTCACTTTGGAAGATGCTACATCTGTGCAGTCACTGAGACATGGTTCAAAGATGTGGAAAGCACCCCGGCTGTGCAGGGTTACAATACTTTCCATATGTTCAGTCCACAGACCAAGCATGAAAGAACCAAAGGACAAGGTGTATCCATCTTCATTAAGGATAAGTACACGTCAAGACTAGTCAAACAGTATGACTCTCCTGAGATACTCCATGTCCAAGTAACTATAGTCAAAGCCACCTACCACATCATAGCTAGTTATAGGTCCATCACCATGAAACAGGAAAAGTGTACTGCATAACCGGACTCACTGGAGTCACTTGCCATACAGCCCAACATCTTACTCATGAGTGATTTTAATTATCCTACAATCAACTGGAAAAAATACACAACCACAAACATGCTGGCTCAGCGGTTCTTGACTTTGTCAGTGCAAATACTGTGGAACAGCTAGTCGGTACACCCAGAAGAGCTCAAATGTCTTGAACATAGTACAGACTAACATGAGAAAGCAGTGCACCCTACCCCCCCCCCCCCATGTGATGTCCTCCCTGGTAAGATCAGAGCATAAATGAGTCTTGTTTGATGTAAGTAAAAGACCAGATGCCCCATTAATCTCAAAAAACACTTAATTTTTCAAAGACAAATTATCCCCTACTAAATGATTGTATAAGAAGTGTTAAAGCTCCCCTCAAATGCAGATAACATGGCTCCTATGTAGAGGTGTACAGCAATGCCCTGCATAACCTCTTAAGCAGTTATATAAAATTGGCTGTACCTGACCATATTAAAACCAAGTCTTGCAGAAAATACAAACAAGCCTGGTGGACCCCTAGTATAAACAGGCTGTACAACATCAGCTGTACCTGATCATATTAAAACCAAGTCTTGCAGAAAATACAAACAAGCCTGGTGGACCCCTAGTATAAACAGGCTGTACAAAATGAGAAAGAAACTAATGTACATGAACAAAAGGCAACTGGCTCAACAGAGGAATAAATCCCTCTCTAACTTAAACAAACAAATTAGAGATATTGTCAAGTCCCCAAAAGCTAATTATGAAACAAAAATAGCCTCCTTAGCTAAGGATAACAAGCCATCCTTTAACTATGTCTAAAATCTAAAAAGGAATACCAAAGTATGAGCCAAACTGGTTGTGGATGGCTCCACCCATACTCAACCATAAGTAATAGCCAACCTGCTAGCTGACAGATTTAGAGAAAACTTCACCCATGTCCCCTCCAGTCATCCCCCAAAGTATACCTTCCACCATTCCTCAGCCTATTATCTCAAGAGAGCAGGTCATCTCACTGCTCTCCAAGGGCAAAAACATGGCATCAGTAATACCAGAAAACATCCTAGATTGTCTTTTAGCCAACTTAAACATGACCTAGCAGTCCCACTTGGACTGTTTAACCACTGGTAGAATGTAGGACAGCAACAGTAATCCCTCTGCATCAACTGACCCTGGGAATTATAGGCCCATAAGGTTAACTAGCCTCATCTGGAAGATTTTGGAAGGAATCATTATGGGTCTTATTAACAAGGACATGGGTGATCTCCAAACTCTGGAACCAACCCAGTTCAGATTTGTTAAAAGTAAATCATGCCTGTTAAACATGGCTGGTTTTGAGAAAGTTGCCAAGGCCCTGGGCTAGAGAAAAACACTGCATACTGCCCATTTTGACCTAGCCAAGTCCTTTGATACAATTCCCCACTCAGGTATTATAGAGAAACTCTCCCAAATGGAAATTAACCCCTACATTACCAGATGGGAAGACAACTGGATCACTGATAGGGCACATACTGTCAAAGTGGGTGATTTCACCTCTAGCAAAAGACCAGCCACCAGTGGCGTACTGCAGGGTTCTGTGCTGAGCCCCTTACTGTTCAGAATTAATTTCTTAGAATTCTAGCCTAGATCAATAGATGGGTGACCACAAATTCACTCCTGGGGTGGTGCCCATGTCCCTCCTGGTCAGAGGAAATTGGTATCAACTACCATAGACCCTTATTTCTGTGGTTTTTACTCACCTAACCACCAAAAATAAGGGCAACTTGTAATAAATATGACTAAACTTGTAAAGGCTCTAGGGCTGTTAACCTAGTAACCTTCTATGAACTTATGAACCTATGAGAAAACAAATATAAGAAAGAGGTAGAGGCAGGAACAGCAGTAGAAGGAAATAGAGAGTGGTAAAATATAAATTTGCAGGAAAGATAAAATCGGTGACATCCATTGGTGCAACTTTTTGAAATCTAGCAGTATGCTCTGTGCAAGGCACAATGTATAAATTTCCCGTGAAACATATGAAACCTCAAAAAAGCTATCACAGTAGGCTTTACTTCTAGTACCTACCAAGACAGAATTTACCTTCATATATTCATGCTTCCAAATGTACAAAGAAGTCTGAGCCCACTTCAGATTAAGGTAATAACATCATCTTTGAGGCTTTTGTTAGTTTTAGAATTCTCCAGCCGCAGTGGTGCAGCAGTTAGCGTTGTCGCCTCACAGCAAGAGGCTCTCCCATTCGATTCTCTGCTGGAGCGCCTTCTGTGTGGAGTCTGCATGTCCTCCCTGTGGTTGAGTGACGTTTAAAGACATATAGGTAGGTGCGTGCATGAATGGGTGTGCATTCTTTGAAGGGTGGGTATCGGGCTGGCAACTTGGCACTGTAAAAATCCACTTCCAATCATTAGCGGACTGGAGTTCTGCTGTGGCAATCCCTAACCAGGAAAAGCCGAACGATATTACTAGAATTCTCTAGCATCTAGCTTTTATCATCAGTGTGCACTTGCTTACTAATAAAATAATGTAAGTTCTGCACATAAAGCAAAGAGCGTTTCTATAGTAACAATGGTAACATAAAAATAATATACAGAAAAGCATGAAAACATGAGGTGCATGTTTAGATATGTTTTACATATAAAAAAAACTAAAAGACTATGTATTTCCTTACTAGCACTTCTGTTTGTAGCATAGCTGATATATGCTTGACTCACTTGTGATTGCTTTGTACTGATAGAGGACAATCAGTCTTTTTTTTTTTTTTTTCTTCAAGGCAATAAAAAATCTTGTTCCAGTCTCCTTCAATAAAAACATCACACTGAATGATGTTTGACGACCCTTATTAGATTTCCATAAACAATTTTGTTAACCAACATTTATTAATTACAACTTACACAGTATGATTGATATTAATCGACCAAACAGGATAAAAACTGGTCACAGCTACTTGTCAAAATAGCAAAACAAAGAAAAACTTTGTTTGACTTAAAATTTATTTGAAGCTCCTTTCGTTTGCAGTATGTGCAAACTTCATCAGAAAACAGTTTTAACATTCAAAACTCTTATAAATATACTCAGGTGTGACCTTTACAACTTGAGGAACTAGAGTTAGCCTGGCAGATTAGACTAAATGCATATAATTTCCCAGGCTTGAACAAAACATGTTCCCTAAGTAGTATTTTAAAATTAAAGAGTTTAAGGAGATGATTTGGAGCCACTGTTAGTTTAATATTGTTGCAGTATTTATTATATGCTTATTATGTATGTACTTATAATTAGTAATACTTATACTTTAGTTTTATTTGTTATCTTACCTTTATAGTTTTATTAATGATTACAAGCTGGTTTTAGTGTGACATTTTTATAGGACCATTTATACTTTGTTATAGTAAAGTATTTAGACATTTAGTGTGCCTTTAAGAAAGTGTTAATGCAAGTTTGATTCATTCCGATTGGCCAATCGGTAACACCTGAGTATATTTATATGAGTTTTGAATGTTAAAACTGTTTTCTGATGACGTTTGCACATAGTGCAAATGAAAATCTCTTCAAATATGATTGATATTAATTTCAGCATAACCTCCAGATAATGTTAACTAGGACAGCATGATCTTGCTCATCCTGATACAGTAAGTGGCATCCATACATCCATTTGCTTACTTTACTTATGAAACAGCATCCCACTCACTTCATTTGTCATTTATTGAATTACTATCCACCCAATAAGCAGTGTCCTTACCTCCACTCACTTAATTTACTTATTGAGCAGCATCCAAGTGCACACTTTTCCTTCCCAACTCATTGAACAAAAGATCCAACACCAGAGGGGGAACAGAAGATGGCAAACCTACCCCTCTTCTCTGCCCAACAGCCTGACCAGGCTGTCCCCCCTCCCTCTTACCAAAGTTCCAACAATCTAATTGCCCTTAAAAAGGCATTAAGCCCAACATCATTCGGTGTACTCTATCCTCCCTAATCAAACTGTATCCGTGTCTTCACCTCCTAAGGATCTATGACATACCTAGTCAAATTAGCCAATTACCTAAAATGCTGAAATTAAAACACTCATCCCACTTCAATGCTAAAGTGACCAACCATAACCTTGCCTAACCTCTATATATAACTAAATTGATACTCTCCTAAGAAATAGTAGCTTCACAATGATTCCAAGTCATTATCTGCCAACTGTACCACCCAAACACTGAACTCAAAAGCCACACAAAAACAAATTCAAGAAAAATTGCCCACTATCATACCTAACTGAAGCCATGTTTTACTTCCCAATGGACATAATATCCATATGAAATTTCCTTTTCAAAATCAATTTTAGTATCAATTCAACTACACAACAACTACCCAATGTAATGAGAAAACGTTTAATGTCATCACAGCATATGCTGAGCAGCAAAACACCCTGTAACTGACTTCTATACACCCATTACACAAGAAAAACACACCACATGAACTGTAACCCAGTAACCTCTATTGCCTACATCAACCCTCGCCACACAAACTATCCCATCAATGGCCACTATCAGTCAATCCTCAACATATAAAACCTACCCCAACCTTACACGATATTGAAAACCCTAACCTGGATTAAGTCTGTGTACCATTTTTACCTGTGTAAGTATACTACTCACCGCTAACACCTCGTCAACCAATTGAACTGCCCTACCATGATCTCATCTCGGACCAATACCCAATCTTTCTCACCAACTACCACCCAGAGGCAACTGCAACACAAATTTAATCACTATGGTGATGCCCTACAATAAGTCATCCTTATAAAGAGAGCTCCAAGTCCCTGCAATAACAGTTTAATCAAACTAGCAATGCCCTACCATAAACCCATCTTAAAGATACCCTAAACGCTAACAGCAACCCTAAACCATGCCTTGCTTAAGGCTTCTCACTTCTGCTTAACCACAAAGTCCATGTTCCTGCAACAGCCCCCAACATCCCTGTATATCTACCATGTCCCATAAATCTCAACCTGCCTCTACAAGTCATACATTCCCTGAAATTTATTCTACCCAACTTGTGGTACCCCGTAAACTATCTATAAACACTTCCCACCCAGCTTCACCCTGCCCTAGCATACCTTTTCCTCACATGCCCCCACTACCTCCTATCAGAACCAACACTGACATGCCTTTATGAGCACAAAGTAAGATTACCTATGACCTCATTGTGCACACTCCTGCAACAGAACTCTCCAGATCAGCACACCAACACAGCAGAATACATCACCTTCAAAAACCACTTCCTGCAGTGCACTGCCCTAACCAACAGGACATCCACACCATTACAGCATGCATCTCCATTTGAACCCCTCTCCTTCAGGTCACTCACCAATGCCCCATCCATAGAACCCCACCTGCAAAAGAAAGGAAAATTACTAATTCTTAGCACATACACAGTCAAAACCTCTTAATGATGATTTGAAGAGCTCATAAGGGCCTACCCTGCTAACCAACTGCAAAGCCAATACACTGGTACACAGCCCCCATCCCCAAGAGACAGTACAACCCCTTGTACTCCTTTCTTTGCAAAGTAAACACTGCCAATCAGTGGGGGGGGGCAAGAAACAGTCGAATCACATTTGCACCAAGTCATAACACAGGACTCAGTGCAACTAATGCACTGTACTTAATAGGTATTATTTCTCACTTCATAAAACCAATATCACTATTATGTAGCCTGCTTCCAATGTTTGCTTGGATATGCAAACAATATGGACCATGCATAAATCCTCGGACACTATACCTCCTGAATGACACAAAACAAATAATAACAGAATTAATAGAAATACAACTGTATTCATCAACAGATGGCTACCAACCTCTGGGTGCAAAAACTGGGCAAAGCCAGAAAATTGGGAGAGGGACTGACAAAGCCCAAATGGGTTTCAGCCTGAATATATTGCTCCCCAAACCTAGAAATCCAGTAAAATAACAGCTGTGCAATCAAATAGCCCACAAGTGTGGCCTTGACCAGGTTCATGACATCAATAGGACTTGTTAGCGGGAGAGATTTGGTAACAGAGACTCCCCCCATCTGCGGAATAGATTCCCTCTCCACCTCAGTGTATCACATTATACCTTTCCAAGCACAACCTGGTTAACTGGATGGGAAAAAGAAAATACACCCCTGGGATTCAACCTGGGTCCCTGCTAGACAGGGGCTTTAATCCCAAACAACCCCCAAAATTACACCCTACAACCCCTCCCCCCTAACATTTGTAAACTAATGCAAGTGTCACAGATAAGGCATGTCACAAATGCACAATAGTCCTGTAAAGATATACTAATGACTTTTAACTTTATCATCTCAGCAGAGTCAGTCATTTTACCTACCAACATCCCCTTCCTCAAGTGTCAAAACTTAATAGTAGTAATGACCAAAGTGACATATTTTAACTTGATTTCACCCAAACAAACATTAGCCACAGTATTTCTACTTAATTCACACACTCACTCCTGCACACTAGTCCTGCAGAGTTGATCACACTGTTAAAATAACCAGTTAAGAGCTTAAGGAACTTGCACCTAAATATAACCTCCCCCATGCCCATCAGCAGCTATACTCACATTGTTGATGAACACCCCTTATTGATATGAAGTAAGTTGCATGTACTTTATTGGCAGATCTGAATGAACCACATCAAAGATAAAGATCACTAGTGTCATACCATAAGATCTAGCCAGTAGTAACACAATGTAAAAAGAAATTATGTGAGCACAAGAAATATTAACAGCCTGATAACATATGCTAATTCAGTATGCACAGTCTTTGCAATAGTAAAAGCCATCTGAATAATTCTGCATTAATTAGAATAGAAATGATTACTGATGCAGAAGATGCTGCTGGCACACAGCTTTTCATTCCAGCGCTTGCAGAACACATCCTTTTTATTTTTAACTTCCCTATATTTCTCTATCATCAAAATGCTTGTCTCTTCTGACATCACTGAGTACAGGTCTGACCCCGCTGAATGGCTAATACTGTGCTATTGCATCATACACCTCCAGAATCAACAGAGATGGATAGTGGACAAATGAAACCCTATGCAGATTAATGAATCAGGTCCCCAACAGCCATGCCACTATCCCATCACATGTCTGCCTCTCCCCAATTATCACAACACTGTATAACTGAACCCCAATTCTGTATCACCTGCAAAAATGAGATCAGATCATTTTCTTACTTTTTTTTTAATAACAGTGATGTTAATATTGCCTGAATGGTAACCTATCACCAGCTCTTATCTATAGCATCCCTAATTGGAGGATCCATACTGAAAACATAAGGTGGACCAACAGCTACCAAACTACTCTAAGGTGGTAACTGGTAAACTCACTCTAGAGCGCCTAATAAAAGAATGATATAAGCACACTTAGCAAAAGAAGATGTAAAATCCGTCGACAATAACTATAACAAACTTTTTTGCCCTGGACACTAGTATGACTGGATACAGCTTAACGTTGGTCAAGCGCACCTCCCTCAGTAACCCCACGCATGCGTGGACTACATCCTTACCTCAAGGAAGCCCCAACCCAGTCTAAAGCCTGCAAAAAGAATTTGCGGTTCTCTTACCACCAATGCCTGCATTTCATGAGAAACAGACCAAACAAAAGTGCAAAATCTGAAAGCCCTGCGAAAATCCGCACTGCAGAGAGGCATGCAGCTCAATCCAGCACAAGCTACAACTAATTCCCCCTTCAACAGACAAACAGAATCTCCCGGTGAACCGCGATCCTCTCCACATGAAACAACTCAGAAGCAAAACCCAGAGGGAACAAATCCTACTGTGGGCTAAAACTCTCTGCACGGAACAAAAACAAAAGCAAAGCATGGAGGAAGCAAATCCCACTGAAGGTCAAAATGTCCACCGCAAAACAACTCCTTTTATGTGCCTGCACAGACACCCCAGACCTCAGCACAATCAGTTCCAACACATCAGATTCAGCACACCCATTCATCACATATGGACAATCACCGATTCAGAACAAAGGAATATCATCCATGAAAACAAAATCCCTAAACCTAGCCCACCCAATTTCCATTACCATACATGCACACTTCAAATCAAAGACAACCCAATACACAAATGATATGCAACACAACCCATCAAACACAGATTCAAAAGCTCAGCAACCCAATCAACAGAGCCACCAAGGGGCAGCACAATCCCCCATCCAACATCCCAATTGCAAAATACGAGCCTTCAATCGATAAAATAAACACCCTGGCAACACAAGCAGAGCAGAGTTTCAGTGACATATACCACTTTCCTTTCTTCTTTCCCCTCTTTCTGCCTTGCTCGCATCAATCCAGAAGGTAAAAAGCATGCTCCAATGCCCCCCATTCCCCCCAGCAGCTAGGAGAACCATGAGCATATGTGATAAACACCACTCCTGGACATCACAAGCCCCACAAAGAAGCACCTCTGAAGGACCACTGCAACCAGAAGGTGCCCCCAGTATAACATCCAGTTTGAAAATAGTTCAAGTCATCATAACTAAATACCCTCAGTGTGGACTCAAGCCACCGACGCATGCCAGCAAGCCACCGCCACATGCTGGAAATTACAAACCATTACCTCCACCCCATCCCCAATCACCTGCACAAATGCCTTCAATCTCCCAAACATCATCAAACAAGTTACCAGCCAAGCAAAAAAATGACAGTCTATGTGAAAGTCACACTAGTTTAGCTCCATCTCCATACTGGATCCACCACAGTCCCCAGGCTTGAAATCACCCAGATCCACCAACGAGCAGTACCATACATACAGTCATGCTCCGGCTTCCTGTCGACAGAGAAGTGATGGAACAAAAACCTGTGAAAACCATGCCATTACCACCAATGGCTCTGATAAGCGGCATCCAGCATAAAATCCTTACAAGACTGTCCAACACCACCAATACAAACCAACACCCCACATGTTGTGTGTCAAAATCCCATCTATCATGACATGAACTTAAGTGTAAGGAGCCCCCAGAAAAAGAAGAGCTACCTTACCTGACAAATGTATTTATTTTCAGCAAGGTGATAGTACCCTTCACTAACAATGCCTAGCGAGGAAAAAAAATAAATATATAGATATATATATATATGTGTGTGTGTGTGTGTTATTCTTACATAAGACACCTGCCTCCCACAACCAAAACCACCAGCAACCCAAGACCTACCTGCCACAGAGATACCCACAGGTCATCTCGGACGTAACACCTGCCTTAGCAAGTTCATCCCAAAATAGGACTCCTAACCCAGCTACACTTACATAAACCACTTACGTCCCTCCCTACTATTACCTCATTTTCTCCCAGTAAACCTTCATGTTCATACAACCCTTTCATCCCCCCTCACCATCTTAATTCCCACTACTATTTCTACTTAACCACCACCTGAAGATGCCTCTGGACAAATTGGTTTGTTACAAAACCCTTACATATTTATGACTAATTTGCAAATAATGTAAGAGAAGACAGACATTACTTGACAGTTTGCCTGTTGCATTAAAAGTATTTTACCTTTAATTAAATTAAACACAGTCACTTACCCTTGACCCCTCTGCCACTGTAATTCAATGCCTGAAAGACAACTATCCGGGTAAACAAATGTTAACTGTACAGGAGGTGATACAAATAACAACTTAGAACAGGTGAAATTGCGATGGATTTAAGATTACAAGCACATAGACAGCCAGGGATTAATCCCATCTATCATGACAAAAGAAAAAATCATCAGACTTTTTTGGGTACTACTGTGAAAGGCCACCTTCCTGAAAGTCAGCATGCCAAAACAATGAAGAAAATGCCTGAATGTCAAAAGACAAACATTTTTGTGTGCTTTATTTTATTTTTTTTTTTGCAGGGACAAGCTTACCTGCACCTGCCAAACTTATATATATCTTATATATACCAAGTCCAAGATTGTACCAACTGGAAAAAAGTGTGAAAGCTCTCTGAACAAGTGAATCATTACTGACACACACTTAGAAACTCCACCAGTAATGACTTCCTATGGGAAACAGCACCGAGCACTATGCCATTCATTTTTTATTCCTGCATGCTACTGATACTTGACCAATTTCACTGTAAGCATATATAGGAGAGATGCTTTTTTTTTTGGGGGGGGGGGGGTATGACAAATTTGATCATCAACAGTATTAGTTGGCATTCAATTCCAGATTTTTAAAGGAAGTATATTCTAAATCTATTCAAGAAATCATAAACAAATCTATTTGGTACTTTGCCTTAAAATATTGTTTCCATGGTTAGTTACACTCATAGATGCCTGGTCACATTTTAATATACCATTAAGATCTTTTTTTTTCACCATAAGTGAAAAAGGTCATAGAATTTCTAATAATGTATTGGATGTCAATGCAATAATATTAACATTTATGGCAAGTACCTCTCTTTTTCAATTATCAGCTAAAAAAAAGATGTCAAAAATCAGAATTTTCTCAAAAAACAGTAAAAAAAATCAAAAATATGTATTTAATTAAAAAAAAGTAAGGAATTCTATTTAAATTATCAGTTTCTCACATATAAATTGCGGAAGAATGGAATAAAGGAGTTTTGGTCTCATTTAGTTTAGCAGAGTTTTTATCATTATGGAAATCTTAGAAAGTATGTTTCCAATCCACAGAAATCAGATAATCTAACAAAATATATTTTATAGACCCTACTAGATCACACTTAAGATGAAGCTGGCTGCAAGTAACAAAAATGCTTCACAATTGTATACCCAACAAATCTCAGGTGGGCTAAAACGATTTACGTAGAATGGCTTTTTGAACTACAACTTTATTTGTTATGATTCTTATGCTGTTTGGATCTTTTGCAGATTTCAGGGCATATCACTTTTTATAACTAAGGTAGTGACTTGTAGGTAGTATGGCTACAAAGAGAATTATTCTTGACTATTTTAATCAGATTATTCCTGACCATTCTGAATTTCTGCTTGACAAATGATGGCATATATTCAAATGTTATGTGAACCTTGCAAGAATTATCTCACTGTCCTATTCTCTTTTTCCTCCATGTGATAATGGGGAGGATGCATTTTTTGGAGGGATGATGTTATAAGTTCACCATTTCAAAATGGAAATTAGAGTATTATTTGTAAGTTTAAATTATACATTTATTTGTACTTAACGCTACATATAACATACATACTGTGTGCCAAAAGTATGTCTAAAATTTGTAAATGTCTCATAAGCCCATTCATTCCCCCAGGAGGTATTTGGGACAAACCATTAGGTGTTCATGCATGACCACTCTCCCAGGTAACTATCCCCTCCCCATCACAGTTATTTTTTGCATGCACTCTGCTGTAGCAGAACACATGCATGCAGTGACATGCAGCTGTCCACCTTCTGGCTTGTAATACTTATAGCTATGTTAACCAAACAGCTCCTACTGCAATCAAGCAACGCTTCTGCTGTCACCAGCAGAGCAGCAGTTCACAATGTCCTCTATACAGGATGGACAAAGCCAGCATCACTACCACCCCTTTCCACAATTTCCATCCCATTTTTTCTAGTACCAAACCAGCTAATCAAACTCATCATCTGTGTCACAGTTACTGCTTTGCTTTTTGGTGCCTCAGAGCCAGGGCCACACTTTGTACATTTTAATGTCATTGCATGTCCGTGGCCTGAAATAAGTGGGTTCAAGAAATCAAAAGAAATGAAGGTAATGACAGGATTTGAGCTGCCCAAATCAGATGGCAGAACAAGAGTTGCTTCATCACTGATAGCATCAAGGTCTTTAGGACAGAATTAGAACAGCCATTTAGTTAAAAAAAGACAAGCAGGAATGAGAGTCTCCACAAATGAATTATGTTCACTTGGCAAATAAGACAAAAGGAATTAATGTTTATGTTCACTTTGTAACGATAAAGGAACAAAAGCTGAAACCATAGGCTAGAAAGAAATATTGTTAGCTTATGAAGGGCATTAATTTTATAAACCGATATACTATAGGTAAACTCTTCAAAAACAAAACCAGTCCTAAATGATATCCATGGCATACCCATCACTAACTTACTCAACTTATTTCTGATGTAGCAAAAATGTATTATATTTGTACTGGTGCTGCCAAAGGACAAAGTCTCAAGAAAATCAAATGCCCACCTCAGTATACAAAAACGCACGTTGACTCAAAGTAGGACATATCACATGTAAATCAAATAAGTGAGCTACAGAGTGCTGTATTCATACAAATTAAGATTATCTGTTACCAATGAGTTTTTTGTAACTTTTTTTTTTCATATAAGTTAGGGATCTGAGATATTACCAGTTTTAGTTATAGACTAAATATTCTAAATACAAGCGAGTTTTCACAACTTGTTTGGAGACAACAGAAAAGATGCCAAACATAATTGCATTTTTTCTTTAAATTTCCTATACCTGCTTTATCCAGCTGAGAGTCATGGAAGCGCTGGATCTTATCTCAACATTCAGTTGGCACAGGGCTGAGAAAATAATGCTGAGCTGAGTGCCAGTTTATCATAGGCCACCTATCTGTACATCTACAGAAAATGTCACCTACAACATCTGGTATGTCAGAGGACATTGAATCAGCTAACGTTAACCAACATGAACACAGGGAGGTCGTGGAATTCTCTGCAGAGAAGGCAACTCATCCAGAAAACAAACTGGAGACTGAAGTACTGTAAGGCATAGCACTAAGTGCTGCATTTCTGTTTAACCGAATATGTTGTCATTTCGTAACTTTAACAACTATTTAGTGTTATTCATTGTCTTTTTGTAATTTTAGTGACTATTTAGTATTACTAAGTTAATTGAGTAACAGTCTGCATATTATCAATGAAAAGAGTTACAATCTTTCGTCTGTTGACCATGTAAAACACTATTAACACATTTTAGTTAAATATAATTGCCTCTGTAAAAAACCTCACCAATCTAAAAAACTCATGGCTTACAGGGGGAAAAAAAGCAGCATCTCTGTTGAAATACCACATACTCCAAAAGAACATAGTGGTGAAAAGATCCTTTGCAGAATCCCACGACACAAAGGTGTTAAAATTAAACCAGGGCTCTCAAAAAAACTGCATCTGATATTGTTAATCCTCGTTCATTCCTTACACCTGGGTTATCGGTTCCGACCTCGGAACCGAGCCAGCCATCTTCCAAACTCACGACAGCCACAAACTCTCGAGCTAAACCCTTACCCACAATTCCCCTCTCCCTGTTACCTCATATTTCGTTTGCCATGTCGCCATTCAGTCATGTCAAGCCACTCTTCAGCTAAGTAAAACTTCTTTGATAATACATTATCGTATTGCAGTTATTCTCAGTTTTAATTTTGTTAAATAGTTATCTCTTACCCTATCGCATCTAGCAACTCTATTTTGGTTTTTCTTTCTTCTTACCATGAGGTAACTCCTTTACCATCGTTGGTAAATCTTTCCTGCTTTACTTTCGGGTATTTCTTGTACCATTGTTGGTACCTTCTTCCTTCCTTTCCTTTCTTCCTTCTATCATGGTAGAGAAAAAAGGTGGTCCGGGATTTAAAAGATGTGTGGATTGTGGGCATAAATTGCCTATTGCAGATGCACATGCATTATGTGTTTACTGTTTGGGTGTGCCTCACTTGACTGTTGACCCACCTTGCGGGATTTGTGGTAATTTTTCTAACAGGACTTTGGTGGAAAGGAAAAATAAACTAATTTTAAAGGGACTACTTAAATCTTCCTTTTCAAAGGCTATTTCTGGGTTAGAGGCTTTAACCCTTCTTAGTTCCCATAAGAAAAGAGATGAACACAAGAAGGCAAAGACGCTCCCATCGTCTCCTGCTGGGGACATCCAGGATCCGAGACCTAAGAAGGCCAAACTTTCTAGTTTGGATTTGACTTCCTCGGCTCCGAGGCTTTCCGTGCCTAAATCTTTGGCACCGAAGCTTTCAGCACCATTCATTACTTTGGCACTGAGTTTTGTGCCCAATGCCTCATCAGAACCGAGGGTGCTCTCAGTTCAGACTTCCTTACTGGCACCGTTTTCTTCGATGCAGACCTTTCTGGCATAGATGACTGTTTTGACGCCCGCTTCTGCTTCGACTCTGACTCATTTCACGGCACCGACTATTCTCTCACTACCAACCATCTCGTTTTCAGCACAGACTCTTTTGGCACCTACCTTAGTGCCAACTACCACTTCGGCACCGACCTCATTGGTGCAGACCTTAGCTTTGGCACCGATGATCTCCTCGGTGTAGACACCAGTAGTACAAGCCTTAATGTCTCCATTGTTTTTGGTGCAGACGCTTATTTTAGCTCTGTCCAAAGACCTCTTTGTAGGCACTGAGTTTCCTGCATCTTTGGCTAGACCTGACTCTCCTTCAGCTATGTACATGAGATTCACTAGAAGCTTCTTGGAACATGATGTGGTGCATTTTGTGGATCAATTGCTTTTGTCCAGAGGTATCCAATCTTCCAAGAACTACTCTTCCTTTGGAGGTGATCACCCTTCTTCAAAGACTCATACTTATTCTCCACCTTTATTGCCTTTGAAGCCCCCTGCTGTAGCACAGACTTTCCTCACTTCAGATCCTTTCATGGACCTCACTAAGGAGTCGCAGTTGCCTTTGTGACAGGACAGACTTGTCACTCCAGTCACTGCTCTGGATGCTAGCTGTGACATACATACTCCTGTTTTTCACTGCTGTCCAGGGACTCTGAGGTGGCAGGCTGATTTGCTTGAGTGAGGTGTGACCTCCTTGGCTGGACCAGCCTTCTAACTCTTGGAGAAGGCCATTTCATCTGTTGACGATCCTATGCTATCAGTGCCTGTCCTCCTCTGGACCGCAATTTACACAGGACACCTCTGGCGGACACTGGGTACAAGGGCCTTAGGACACACTCCCACTGGAGGCCCCTTTTGCACTGTCTTCCCCAGATTCTCCCCCTGAGGAAGTTCATCGCAAGAATCCGTGTAAGAGGAAGCACGTGGACTCCCCAGAAGAGTCCCTCACGGAAGACACAGACTTTGATGATGGGAAAGGTTCCCCTCAGTCACCCTCTGAGGTATCCTTTGGGGATATCCTTGAAATACTTAAGCAGAGAGGTGATTGGCAGACCTCTAACTAGACCTCTAAAGAGTCTGTGTTCCTGCAGGCTTTTTGTGCCTGGCCCCCTACCTCTTGGGTTACTCCACCTGCTGACAACCTTGTCTGGCTCATCATGCAGTATGCATGGAAGGCTCCTGATGCTATTGATGCCATTCCCCACAGACCGGATAAAATCTTGTCCACTCCAGATAGTGAGCCTCACTGTTCCAAAGGTCTTCCTGTGGATGCCTTGGTGGTGGCGGCCACAACAAAGAAGGATCTGACGGAAGAAAGCCAGACTGTCCATCCGCCCAACAGAGAGTCCCGGGCGCTGGACAGATTAAGGAAGCATACCTTTGCATCAGCGACCTTTGCAGTCAGGTTCCTGAATTATATGGCACATTTTACCAGGCTTCAAAGAGACTTAATTTCTGAGCTCTCTGAAACATTGGCCAGAGCTGTGTCTGATGAGGTCCGGGACAAAGTGGCCTCACAGTTAGCCACCCTTGAATCTATTTCTAACTCCTCCATGCACCTGATTTCTCAAGCATCAGAAGGAGCAGCACGTGCAGGCATAGTCATGAGACGGCATGCTTGGATGCGCTTGCGTGATTTCGCAGAACCTTTCAAGGCTTCCTTTCTGAATGCTCCAATTGAAGCCTCTTCATTATTTGGACCCAAGGTGAAACACACACTGGCTAGGTGTGAACAGGACGGTAAGACCCTTTCTGCCGTGGGTGTCTGCTATTCTTCCCCTCAACGGGCTTTCTCCAGAAACCAAAATGTTTCGGGGTTCGTTCTGTGACACACGAGCTGAGTTTTCCTCTAGAGGCAGAGGGGGAAACTCCTATGGAAATCACCCCTTTCAGGGCAGAAGAGGTCTGCATAACCTGGGTTTTAGAGATTCTCTCTCTGGCCAGTCCTACCAGCGCTCCTGAAGAGTGGCCCAACTGCTTTCCTCTGGAAGCAGTTGGGGGTCGTTTCTCTTTGTACCCTTCTGCCTGGCTAACCATTACCCCCGATTCTTGGGTATGAGAGATAATAACCAGAGGTTATCATATTCCCTTTGATCTTTGTCCCGCCACCCTAAGGAGCTTACCTGACATTCCACCCAGTCAAAGGGTAGAAGCAGCATTAGAGATTTCAAAGCTGCTAAGAAAGAGAGTCATCCAAATAGTCCCACCAGACCAGATAGGATCCGGATTCTACTCAAGATTATTTTTAGTGCCAAAAAAGCCCGGGGACTGGAGACCGATTTTGGATCTCAGTGTATTAAATTCATAGTAGTACAGAAATTCTGGATAGTCACAATACAGTTTATCCACCCATTCTTGGAGGTAGGCGATTGGATGTGTTCTATAGATCTGCAACATGCATACTACCACATAAAGGTGGACAGACCATTGAGACAATGCCTTCACTTCCGTGCTGGAGCCAGTCATTACCATTTTTGAGTACTGCCCTTCGGACTCTCTACAGCCCCCAGAGTGTTCACCAAGTGCATGGCAGTTGTCACAGCTCATTTGTGACTGCAATGATTCCGGGTGTTTCCATACCTAGACGACTGGCTCATCACAGCCCCCACCAGACATCTACTGGAAAAAGCCTTGGCATACTCTCTTCACACCGCAAAAAGGCTATGTATAACTATAAACTGGCAAAAATCCAACCTATCCCCACCCAATCCAATTAATTGGGGTCCTGTTGCATACAAAGAACTGCACGGCATCGATTCCAGAACATAGAATCTTAAGGATAAAACAACTCATACCCATTCTCTCAAGCGAAAGATTAACAGCACATTCTGTTCTCCAGCTGTTGGGTTCCATGGCAGCTTCCATCACCATTGTCCCCCTTGAGAGGTTCCACATGAGGCTTTTACAATGGCTACTACTAACCCAGTGGTACCCTTTTCAGTTTCCTCACTCATCCCATATTTGGGTGACCCAGAGATGCAAACAAGACTTGATTTGGTGGATGTCAAAGAACCCGTCACAATGGTCTCGCCCCTTCACACCCCAACAGCCCAAAGCCACAGTGACCACGGACACCTCCCTGATGGGGTGGGGGGGGGGGGCTTTTTCAGGGGAAGACATTCCAAGGCACGTGGTTGGACCTAGAGGCTCATCTGCATATAAATGTCCTAGAACTGAGTGCGGTGCTTCTAGCGTTGCAAGCATTTCATCCCCTCCTTACATCAGGGACTATTGCAATACAATTGGACAACATGGCTGTAGTCTGGAACATCAACAGACAAGGCAGAACCAAATCCTACCCACTTTGTCGAGAAGCCATGAGGATATGGCAACGGGCGATGGCTACCAACCGCTTTCTTTTAGAAAGGTGTTTTCCAGGGAGTTCCAAAGTGATAGCAGACAGTTTGAGCAGGTGCATTCTGCAACCACACGAGTAGTCTCTGAATCCTCTTATAGTGGTGGAGATTTTCTACCACTGGGGTCTCCCTTGCTGAAACCTTTTTGCATCTCCAACCAACTACAAATGCAGCAATTACTTCAACCTGATTCCCCCTCGAGGACAGTCACCCAGGGACGCCCTAGTCCACGATTGGCCATCAGGTCTACTTTATACCTTTCTCCCACTCCCTCTCATTCCCTAGTTCTTAAAGAAAGCCCGCCAGTTAAAGAGCAAGATAATCCTCATAGCGCCATATTGGCCTTTGCAAATTTGGTTCCCCTTCCTATAGCCTCACTTGCTAGATCAACCATGGATTCTCGATCAAACTCCGGATTTGATCTCCCATCCACAGAACCTGATTCACCCCAGCCTGAACAGCCTGAAGCTCACAGCTTGGATCCTCCACTTCCAGTGATTGCCAGGCAGACTAATCTTTCTTCCCCAGTACATGACATTCTCATTGCATCTCATAAGTCTTCCACCAGAACTACTTATCTCAGCAAGTGGAAAAGGTTTATCATTTGGCTGAAGGAAAAATGTATAGGCCCTTTTTCAGCACCAGTGCCGGTAGTACTGGAGTACCTGACCAATTTATTCCAATCTAGCCTATCTGCTTCTACCATTCAAGTTCATTTGGCCGTGATATCTAATTTTCATAATGGTGTCCATGACTCTTCTCGTATGTCACACAAATAATGCAAGACCTTTCTAAAAGGCGTAAATCATTTGAAACCCACTTTTAGAGAACCTAGCCAGCCATGGGCTCTGTCTTTAGTCCTGCAAGCTTTGACTATGTCTCCTTTTGAACCAGCTTTTTCATGCAACCTCAAGTTTCTTTCTTGGAAAACTTTGTTCTTGGTCACCATTACTTCTACCAGAAGTATCTCTGAACTTCAAGCTCTATGCATCAAACGGCCTTACTTAATCTTTCATAAAGATAGAGTGTCATTGAGAACTAAACCTTCCTTCCTGCCAGAAGTGATCTTTGAAATGTCCATTAACCAATCCATTGAATGGCCAGATTTCTTTCCCAATCATTCTAACAGAGGAGAGTATTGTCTACATACCCTTGACATTCACAGGCAAATTTGTTTCTATCTGGACAGAACTAAGGCTTCTTGCAAATCAGATCAGCTATTCCTGGCCTGTTCTGGTCCTAGACTTGGATGTGCTGTTTCTAAGGTCACATTAGCTAAATGGTTAAAAGACTGTGTAACATTTATTTACAAAACTCACGATATCGCTCTGACTACAGCCGTTATGGCTCATTCCATTTGGTCGGTCGCAACTTCTGCTGCCTTCCATTCTAGAGCTTCTTTACCTGACATTTGTGCAGCTGCAACTTGGGCTAGACCTCATACCTTCATCAGCCATTATAAATTGGATTTTCAGAGGAAGAGTGTCCTTTGGTTCAATGGTGCTCAGGAATGTCCTTCCGTGAGAGCCTCCCAGGAATAAAGGTAGCTGGGGACTCTGTCCCAGGCATAAGGAAGGAATGAGAATTAACAATATCATATAAAGATGTTATGTCTTACCATAATGTTCCATCTGTATTGTTGATCCTCGTTCAGTCATTATGACCCTCCCTCCTTCCCCCTCCTGAGGCTTATATTGGACCTCATTATCCGATTCCGTTAGGTCCTTTGACCAGAGGTAGCCTCTACTTCCTTTGACTTGCAAACTCAATCTGAAGTAACCGGGAGAGGGGAATTGTGGGTAAGAGTTTAACTCGAGAGTTTGTGGCTGTCTCAAGTTTGGAAGATGTCCGACTCGGTTCCGAGGTCGCAACCAATAACCCAGGTGTAATGACTGAACGAGGATTAACAATACAGCTGGAACGTTATGGTAAGACATAACTTCTTTTTCTTCTCAAAAGACATTTCTTTATTCGTAAATAGTTCTTTACAGGCAGATGAGCACTACTCAGGTAATGTGTTGAATTGCTATTTAACACAAATAAGCACTTCTGTTCCAAATGCTGTATTTTTTGTTATTATTAGTAATATTTTTATTAATGACAATTAAAAACAGTGGGAGAGGTACAAATATATTAATATAAAAGAAAACAAAAATACTATTTTTTCATACAGTACTCACATTTCCTTTTTCAGATTTAGCATTCACTTCAACATTACATAAATTGCTCAATATCTTTTAAACTTCACTCCTCCTCCTTTTGAACATTTTCTAGGTATTGTTGACACAGATTCCATTTACTTCTATATAATTTGATCTGGCATTTTTGTAATAATCCCACCTCCTTTTCTTTTATCTCCATTGCAATGTACAGGACTTCAGTTACAGTTGGTTTAAATTTGATTTCCATTTTCTAGTAAATGTCTTTCTGGTAGCTGGTATTATTAAACTTAATAAGGCTTTAATCTACTTGCTCTTGTGCAAAAACTATAAATTTTAGTTAAATATAGCCAGTGGTTTAATCTTCTGCATAGGTTTGTTTCTTTGTCCTTTCAGGATGCCTGTATCTATTTAATAATGCAAATAAAACCGACACGCTTAAAAACGAAGAAAGAACTTTACACTTTCAAAAAACTTCTACAGCTATATATATTAAAAAAATAGAAGTGGGCTCAATTACTGGTTCTGTTGTTTTTTCCTATAGCTGTCGAAGTTTTTTGCCAATCTGTTTAATAATGTTCACATCTATCTTAATCTGAAATAGTTATTAAATAAGCAATACATTTTTTCTTTTGTGAATGAACTAGACAGAAATGTCTGATGCATTTATATTGTGCTTATGCATAGGAAACTGCTGATTTTTGACTTAAATATGCTTAAGTCATAATCACTGTCATGTCTAACTGATCTGCTATGGACATAGGTGTCCATGAGTTTACAAAAACCTCTAAATTACCCTGGTATATTACCCTAACTCAGACATTAATATTTTGCTCTCAGAGGTAAATAAAAATCCATTTTGGTGTTACTTCTCTATCCTTTTCCAATTGAAATAGAATCCATGGATACTAATCCTTCATCTGATCAGCTTTCCCATACATACGTGGGTTTCCAGCTGACAAAAGTACCATGGCTCCTCATTTAAATATTGTACACTAATTAATAAAACTTACAACATTCTCAGCAGGAGCTCTGCTTACATCCTTAACTGACTAAAGAATGATGTGTCTAACAGAACCTGCAGTACAAATACAAACAAATCAAGGTACTTACATATTAAGGCAACTAGGTTCTTTTTTGAAGTTGCAGCATGGACTGAGTGTTTTAATTTTGAGAGAATTGTAGCGATTGTGGAAACATCTTCTGCTGTTGCTCAGCTGATATCCCTGACTTTAGGGAGTTTGTAGATGTCTCTGCCATAGCTGATACCCCTGACTGCAGAAGTTTGTAGGTGTCTCTGCCACACTCGTTCACTGCAAATAAACATTTGCTGAAATGTTAATAATAATTGGTGCATGTCTAGTAAGCTGTGTGATGAGCGCGTTTGACAGTTTATTCAGGAAGAAAGATGTAGTAGAGTTACATTGAGCAAGCATTGTATGCATTATTGTTCTTCTGAACCCGACCAGATTACATTTTGTAGTGCCAAATAACTGCAGTGTGTTGAATGTTTGGATAGTTAATTGGTGTTGCAGCTTAGGTGCGATTATCAAGCTGTGAAAAGATGCGTAGCTTGGGACCTGATGTAATGGTTTGTTGACAAACAATTAACCAGTAACACAAATAAATCCAAAGTAATTATCTTTGGAACTATTAAAGTAGTACTCAAAATACTATATTCTTGCATCTCTGATCTTGGTCAGTCATCCTTACTAGTCCCAAACAAAAATACATTGTGATTATTTTAGATGGTTCACACACCTATCCTCAAGTGTATTTTGCTTGCCAATGTCACATATCAATTTTAGATAGCCCACAACAACTAACACTTAAATGAAATCCAGTTTGCAATGGCTAAAAATATACACATCTCCTGCCTAGAATATGTACTCCAATTTATTTCATCCCTGTCAGGACAAAATACCAACAGACTTAGAAATGCTGAAAGCAAAAATGTCATGTTTCATGAATCTAGTTAACACAGAGAACACCACAGCACAGTTGTACAACAGGCAAAATGGCTTTACCTACTTAACACATTGGCCTTTAAGTTACTTAAACTCAATTACTTTCCTCCTTCACAATTAATTAGGTATGCATGAGTCCTCATTCACTCAGAAGGAACTCCTCCTGAATGCTGAAGAGGCCATATTTTGTATTTGCCTCATCCTTTTACAAATTTCGTCTCACCTCCTGGAAAACCCTATCTGTGTGCTGTACAAGCACTGGTGAATCAACAACCATTAAAAATATATATCATTGCATCTGCTGGAAGAACGGGAATGCAGTGCATTAGGGATCCCAGTTAAACAATCTTACCAAACCTGCTTACTCTTTTGTATTTTGAGTATCGCATATTTTTTCTTGGCTAAAACTAATTCTTATATATAGCTGTGTATTAAAGACTACTTGTACAATATCTTACTTGTCTCCCATCTCCTCCTTACATATCACACCAAGCATGTGTTGTTTGCTTTATTGTTCTTGCAACAAGCTTCTTTCACCTACACGAATGGTTCTGGCATTACCACCATGTATATTGCAGTAATTTGTAAAGCTGTGCTTTTGTTTTTTTATTTGCACTGCTTTTATGTACTTTCTCTACTGTACTGTAACAATTTCTTCTGCAATTGTCGTGTTTTACCACATAGCATAGGCAGAGTTTGAAAAGGGTCTAACTTCAGCCAACTAACTCAGTCAACAAACAAAATAATTAAGATATCAAATGAACAAATTTAGTCTGTAATTGACCAATATAGCTGACAGTTGTTTTCTTGTCCGCTGTCCAGAATCGTTATACCTTACCTTGTCTTATGCATTATTGTTGGAAAGGGGGAATAGGACTCACATTTATTATGGTCTGAAATAATAAAGAAAAATTCCAGGTACCCCAGTATGACAATTCAAAGAAGCTATTGCATAGATAAAATTAATATATATATATTACAGTCTCTTTTCTTGTCTTTCCTCCTTTTCCTGATTGTCCCCATTTATATCAGTTATTTCATCATCCACATGCTACTTTATAAGATGAAGAAGGGTATTTAAATAAGGCACCACCTAAATAAGAATATAGTCCAACCGTTCAATACTTAATGTACTGTCTATCATTTTCTTACTGCATCTCATCTGTCACCTAACATGTTTCTACCAGTTCATTTCCTTTATTCTTCCCTTTCTCATTCTTGACCCCCTCTTTTTCCTTTTCTATCAGTCTTCTAACATACTTCTTACCATGCATCGTTGTTATCTCCTCTTGACTTGAGCTGAATTAAATAGATATATATGTACAGAGCTTTCTTTGTAAATATACTGCAGTAATATGCTGCTTGTAGGCCTTTCATTGTCAGTAAATCAATGCATCTAGAGTTGTGAAAGAAACAGCACCTGGTATAGAAAGAATAAGCAAAAGCAAGCAGCTGCATGACACAATTTTAGTAAACTGTCACTGGGAATGACAAATGGTTCAGCAAGTTTGCCAAAAGGAAAAAAAAATGAAAGGCGAATTATTAAAAACATTTTCTATCTAGATACATTCTGTACAGGCTCATAAACACGGTCTGCAAAGATCAAACACTTAATGAGGTAATTTCATACCTGTGAAGTATAAAATTATTACAGCATACAGTTGTAAATGTCAGTTTGTAATAAGTGCTACATGAGATTTTTAGAAAAAATAATTATAGGTTATTTTCTAAATGCGTAATCTCTGCCTGAATGTGCTTGTAATATTCCAAAATGACATATTAAGCAAATTCTAATTTAAAGGTAAACAATGTACCAATAACTGTAAATCAGGCCCTAGGCCATTTGATTTTTTTTTGTCACTTCAGATGCAAAGCCATTCCTTAAACAAAAACTTATAACAGTCATTGGAAGTTCACATGACTTAGTTCTTGTGGGTTCATATTATGTTATCGAAAGATAATGTAATTGAATGGCCAAAACATCGAAACGGCCGCATTTCAAAACTTTTATTGTGGGGGGCTGTGCCCCCCACACCCTCCGCTAAATATATGTTCCAACTCCAAGATTGCACTACAGTGAGGAAAGGGCAAATATCCCAGTCTTCACTGTACTGTGATACCACAATTCAAACTTCGAAATGCAGCCATTTCCATGTTTTCGTCGTTCGATTACATTATCTTTTGATAACGTAATAGGAACCCATTCTTGTAACATACCTCAGATGTAGTAACAGCTGTATAATAGAAATGAACTTTGAAGTGGGCAATATTGATTATTGACTATTCATTTGAATTTATGCACCAAGTTGATCCATCTCAGTTGTGACAGAGTGCAGTCTATTAGGTTTGTAATGAATTCCTCAGTTTATCAAAGTGCTTTACACATGTATTGAGACTATGGAGTTAATAAAATTTCAACAAACAAACGAACAAATAAATACATTTTTTTTTCTTTTTAATCTCATTCAGTGGGAGAAATTTAAAGACATATTAAGCACTGAGCAGGGCCAAGTCCTTATATAGATGCAGGATTGGGATATTTAGAGATGGGCCTTTTGGGGAAGCATTCCCTGCAAAAAAAAAAAAAAAAAAAACAATACGCATTTTGTTGAGGTTTTAGTTTCAGTGTGTGTGTGTGTGTGTGTGTGCATACATATTATATACAATACACACATACACACATATATATATATATATATATATATATATATATATATATATATATAGGTCTACCTGATAATGCCAAAATTGCAAAACGCTGACGACAAGAACACAGACACCGGAAGATCGACAACGGAGATGATCGATAGTTGAAAATCCCGACGCTGAGAACACCAACATGTTAAGGTAAGTGTGGGGTTAGGGTTAGGGACGGATTAAGTGAGTTAGGGTTAGGGCGCAGGTTAGGTGAGTGTGCGATAGTGACAGACTGTTGGGTTAGGGGCGGGTTAAGTGAGTTAGGGTTAGGGCGCGGGTTAGGTGAGTGTGCGATAGTGGCAGACCTTAGGGTTAGGGTTAGTGCATAGATAGCTGTGTATGTAAGGTTTAGTGTAGGTTTGTAAGGTTTCTGGTGTGCTTGTGTTGTGTGTTTGCTTTTTGGACAGGGGATTTGTTTTGTTTGTTGATTGTCGGGCATGTGAAGTTTCGTGTTTTTGAACTTTCGGTTTTGTGGTGTTGGTGATTTCGTTGTCGGTGTTATCAGGTAGACTCATATATATATATATATATATATATATATATATATATATATATATATATAGACACACAGACACACACCCACACTCACTCACATGTGTTTGTGGTGTGTGAGAGATTACATTTAAATTAATCAAAAACATATCAAGAGTTCATTAACTAACCCAAAGAGCATCAAATTGACACACACAGACACATGCCCCAAATAGCACCAAAAACAAAAAATCTACAAATCCCAGAAATTAACACTAAACACATTCACTAGTATAGGTTCATCAGCGGTTACTAGGCTAGCGGCCCTAGAGCCCTTACAAGCCTAACCACGTTAATCCTGAGTTGCTCCTATTTTCTTTGGTTAGATGGACATAATCTGCAGAGTGAGTCTATTATCGACACAGACTACCCTTGTCCATGATGGATATTGGTGCCACCCCCGGGATGAATTTGTAGTCTTCCATCCATTTGTCCAGATTGCACTTGAATAGGTCAGTAAGGATCTTTGTTTCACATGAATTCGAAGTTTATCCAGAGGAGTGGCAATTCCTGGGAGATGTATCTGTCTCTCCAGCATGTTCTGTTAATATCACAGGCTCAGTTAACATCACTAGAGCAAGTGACTCTTGTGCCATTTGACTTCTGCATGTACAGCATTTCCATCAGTACAAGGTCAGAGACTGCCCTATAGGCCAGACACAAGTTGTCTCTCAGCAGTCTATAAGACAAAGTACAGTGACAGGGTTTTCACTCTATCCATGATGGTCATGCCTTGGAGGACCTGTATCTTCCTGGTGCAAAACCTCTGTGGTCTCTGCAACTGCTGCAGGTGTCTGGTGAGGTACATGCAAAATGGAGCATTGTAATCTATGAATGGTCTGAGGATTGAGTACAGTGGAGTTATAACATACTTAGACCTGGATGTGATGCTTTTTCTTATGAGATATGCAATGTAGAAGACTTTTCTTACCACTGCGGAAACTTTCTGGTCGAAGTTCAGCTTGCTATCAACCTGTTTTCCCACATCTCATACCACTGCATTTGAAATTAAAGAGTTGCTGTCAATAATATAATTAGGAAGGGAATTCTGTTTTGCCGAAGGGGATAATACTGCATTTTTTGCATTTGGTGCCAAAGCCATGGTCTAAAACTAGTTATTTGTCAGTGTTATCCCCATCTATAATACAACATCATTGAGGGACTTAATTGCAAACTTGGTAAGCCAAAGGTCGTCTACTTTAGCCTGGACTTCCGAGTAATAGATTCCAGTTAAAGGTCCTGCACAGATCCTTGTGGTATGCTACTGGTAATGGGTCTACTGGTAGAGGTGGACTCACCAACTTTGACATTATGTGTTGTGTCGGTGAGCCAATTGGCTACCCATCTAATAATGTAAGGGTTGGTCCCCAGCTGGGAGAGTTTCTCAATCATACCTGAGTGGGGGATTATGTCAAAAGCCTTGGCTAGGTCAAGATAGGTGGTAAGCACGCTCTTAACTTCATTCAGTGATTTGGTGACTTTCTTGAAGAAGTCTACTATGTTTAACAAGCCAGACTGGGATGGGTCTAGAGTATGAAGGTCACCTGTGTCCTTGTTGATAAGGTCCATGATGATTCTTTTCATGGCATTGCAGATGAGGCTGGATAGACTTATAGGTTTGTAGTTCCTATGTCAGTCGATGGCTCCCCTTTGTGCAAGGGGATTACTGTTGCTGTGCTTCACTCTGCTGGAACAAAGCCAGTTCTCAGGTTATGGTTAAAGAAAATGCCACATGGGTGCACTAGGTCCTGTTTTAGATTATTTAATAAATAACCTGGGATGTTATCTGGTCCCATTGAGGCCACATTCATGGCCATGGAGAGTGCAGATATGACCTGATCTCTGGAGTTACTAGGCAGAGGACTTGTGTCAGGTATGCTTTGGGGCATGGCTGGTGGGGGAAAGTGTGCACCAAATCTGTCAGCATGTTGGCAATTTCCTCTGGTATAGTATGAGAGGTGACATCCACTACTAGTTTGGCACATAGCTGGGCATTCCCTTTTAGATTATGGATGTAATTAAAGAATCACTTATGATTATCTTTGGCTAGGTATGCTATTTTAGCAAGATTTCTGATTTGCTTGTTCAAGCTGTGGAGGGAATTCTTTCTCTGCTGAGGCAGTTCCCTCTTGTTTTTAGGGATCAGTTTCTTCCTCTTGTTATATAACCTTTTATACTTGAAGTCCACCAGTGTGGCCTATTTTTTTCAGGAGGGACTTAATAATTACAAACTTGGTAAGCCAAAGGCCGTCTACTGTTGCCTGGACTTCTGAGTAATAGATTCCAGTTAAAGGCCCTGCACAGATCCTTGTGGTATGCTACTGGTAATGGGTCTACTGGTAGAAGTGGACTCGCCAACTTTGACAGTATGTGTTCTGTCGGTGAGCCAATTGGCTACCCATCTAATAATGTAAGGGTTGGTCCCCAGCTGGGAGAGTTTCTCAATGATACCCGAGTGGGGGATTATGTCAAAAGCCTTGGCTAGGTCAAGATAGATGGTAAGCACTGTCTTAACTTCATTCAGTGATTTGGTGACTTTCTTGAAGAAGTCTACTATGTTTAACAAGCCAGACTGGTTTTGGTCAGATACAGATGAGTCTAGATAGTTTAAGTGTTTATACAGGGCATTTGTGTACACTTCTGCATAGGAGTAATTGTTGTCTGTGACTGTGGGAGGTATAACACTTTTTATACCATCGCTTAGTGGGCTGTAGTTTGCTTTGGAAAAGTTTTTAGTTTTTTGCTCCTGTAAAGGTGTCAGGTCCACTAGTTACTTGAAAGAGACTGATTTATGGTCTGACCTTACAAGGGAGGACATCACACAGTGGAGAGTGCAGTGACCCCCATGTTGGTGAGTACTATGTCTAGGACATTTGAGCCCCATGTGGGGGTGGCAGGCTATCTGTTCCACAGCATTTGTGTTGACAAAGTATAGGAACCTCTGGGCAAGCATGGCTGTGCTCACTGTTGATGGAGGAATAGTTGAAATCTCCTATGATTAAGGTGTGGGCTGTATGATGAATGCCTCCACTAAATCCAGGTAGGTGTTGTGCTTTTCATACTTCATGGTTGGGGACCTATAGCTACAAAGGATGTGGTAGGGTACTTTGCCTACAGTTAAATGAACATGGAGTCATTTTGGAGAGTCATACTGTTTGACCAGTCTTGAGGTGTACTTGGCCTTAATGAATATGGATGCACCTCCACCTTTGGTTCTCTCTCTCTCTTTTTGAGGTCTGAACATACAGAAGTAATTGTAGCCTTGCACAGCTGGGGTGCTCTCTGTGGTCTTGAACCATGTCTCTGTGACTGCACAGACATCAGAATCTTCCAATGTGATAAGTGCATCCAGGGAGTGCAGTTTCCCATTCCGAGCATTAAGTAGCAACATCTTTAGTTTGTCTTGAGTGGATTTTGTTACTTTGGAAATTTTGTTTTGACATTGCTTTAAAAAGGGACTATTGAGGCAGCAAGCAGCTTTGCCAGTTGTTAAAAGCCTAGAGTAGACAGGTGCAGACTATCTCTGGAAAAGCAGCATTTTCTGTCGACCATGTCTTCACAGGCTCACAGATACTGTATTCCCCTGGGCTAAGACAATTGGTGAAGTTGATCATTCTTTGTTTATATTGTGGCATCATCCTGGGTGAAGGTAGAATGCTGCTCAAGGCTAGGTTAATACCTGCTTGGGACACACAATCTGAGAGTTCAGTCATGTCAGTCTTCATATAGTCCAGAGAGGCAAGCCTCAAGTCATTCTCCCCAACATGGACTATGAAGAGTCAGAACTGTACTTGTTGAGTGATTTGAGTGCATGTGTGATTTGATGGATCCTGGCAGCTGACAGGCAGCTGACCATGACCTTCTTGTCCAGTCTGGTGAGGGGTATATCTGTGTGTCTCAATATGGAGTCACCTATGACTAAGGCATTAGGTTTTGAGGTTTTACCTTAGGGGCTTATTTGCTGAGACACCGGTGTATGTGTTATGTGTAGTAGTTATTATTTGCTTATCAGTGTGTGCAAGTAGTTTAAGTCTAGGAGGTCTCTGATCTTTCGGTAGGCTTCTTGTGAGTACCTCCATGTATGTTATGTGCTGTGACCTTATTTTGTGCAAGAGGTGAAGTGCCTGTGCCGACAACCTGTTTGATGTCTGGTTTGACTCCAATTTCATAGTGTAATTACATCTTTCACATAGGTTAAGTAATCTGTCGCCACAATTATGGAAGGAAGGGCTTATCCTTTTAACGGTAGATGTTGTCGACTTATTTTCTAGTATCCCTAAAGAGGAAGGACTAGACGGTTTCCTCAATAGCATTAAGAGCTATTCAGAATTAGATTGGGAACATGTAAGTCTTATTATAGAATTTATGTCCATCATACTAGAACACAACTATATTTATTATGAGGGGGAATATTACAAGCAGACACAGGGAGTAGCTATGGGTGCTGCTTGTGCCCCTATTTATGCTAACATGGTTATGTTAGACTGGGAAATTGAAAAAATGTTTAAGAGTAAGTACCATAGATACATTAGGTTTTATACCCGATATTTGGACGATATCTTCATATTATGGGATGGACCGGATGATATCATTGTGGAGTTTCTAACTTATCTGAATACATCAAGTACATTTTTGAAGTTCACACATAAACTTAGTCGAGTAGGAATTGCATATTTAGACACATATATTACTATGAATCACGATGGTTTTAAATGTCGTATTTATAGGAAGGAAACATTCTCTAATAACTACTTAGATTATAGCAGCAATCATCCATATAAAACAAAGAAAAGTATATTTAAGGGACAATGCATTTGAGCGGTTAGAACGACTTCAACTTATGAAGATATGATAGAAGAAATAGAAAATATTGACAGTATGTTTAGACTTAAAGGATATCCTGAAAAACTATTGAATGAAGTTAAGACCTATGTTATTGGTGAATGGGGGAATAGATTTTCCCCTGTTATGGGTAAACCTTTATCAAATCCAAGTAAGATTCAACAGGCTACGGACTATAGAAGAGCTTGTATTCTAGAGTATACCCCTCAGGTCAAAAGTATAAAATGTATTCTTAATAAATACTGGAATGTTCTTAGAGTAGACCCTGCAATAGAAGAAATAGTAGGTAAAGCTCCCATTTTTGTTTTCAAAATGGGAAATAATATGAAAAAGATTTTTGAAAGATATAAAAGGGTGGAATGTATGAATATGCATCATACTGGAACACGTAAATGTGGTCGTTGTAGCTACTGTCATGTAATATTAGAAACTGATATAGTTAAATTAGAGAATATAAATAGGACTTGTGTTCAAATTAGTAGTGGGAATTGTAACACCCTATCAAATTTGAAGCATGCACGGAAGCAACTGCATGGCTCAGTAGGTAATCCAAAAAGACAAAAAAGAAAGGAGCCAGCAGACCATGACCCAATAAAGAATAAACTTTTATTGGTAAAAAACCATAATCCAAAAAACAGCAAAGAATGGTACAGACCGGTTTCGGCTGGTTAACTATACACAGCCTTCCTCAGTGTGAAACTAGCAGATTCAAAGCTGTCATTAAGTACACTACAAACAAAGATGATTGGATAAAACTAAAGCTTGTCATTTAATCCTGGTGGAAATAAACCACCTAACTTAATAATCCATTTTTTCTCTTTAGAGTTCAATAAAGAATGCCAACCTGTTTTATTCACTTTTTTGCCATGAATAATGTCAATAATTGTAAACAGAAAGGTAGCTGTAGGATGTGTTTGCTGATGTTTATATAGAGCATTATGTATTCTGCCTTTTTTGATATTGCTAATGTGCTCTGAAATTCTTAGTCTTAATGGTCTAGAAGTTTGACCTATATAAAATGCCCCACGTGCATGTGGCTAAATAGACTACCCAATCGGAGCTACAATTAGCAAAGAACTTGATATTGTATACAATAGCCGAATTTCTACTGGTAAATTCTATCGTTTTGGAAATTTTATTGCAATTGGTACAATGTCCACAGGGATAGCATCCTACTGGTATACTGCCAGTAAGAGTAGTTTGAATTGGTTCTGGAAGACCTGTATCATGTGTATGTTTGTAATGACTGAAGTAACTGCCCAGATTTCTGCCTTTCTTAAAAGAAAAAAGGCATTGATCAGGAACAATGGTAGACAAATCATTGTCATATAGTAGTAGGTTCCAATGTCTGTTGATACTCTGAATTAGACTATCCGAATTCCTGCCATAAGTAGTTGTAAACCTGATTGGTTGAGGGGTAGGTTGGTGATCTGTTTTATAAGATATTAAATCATCCCTATTCATGTGGCTGACTTTATTGATAGCATCAAAAACATGCCCCATTTTGTATCCCCTAGTCCTAAAACATCTAGTTAGATCCCTGCTGTGTGCTTGAAAAGAAGTCTCATCAGAACAAATGCGTTTCATCCTGATGAATTGGGATATATTACTATGAATCACGATGGTTTTAAATGTCGTATTTATAGGAAGGAAACATTCTCTAATAACTACTTAGATTATAGCAGCAATCATCCATATAAAACAAAGAAAAGTATATTTAAGGGACAATGCATTTGAGCGGTTAGAATGACTTCAACTTATGAAGATATGATAGAAGAAATAGAAAATATTGACAGTATGTTTAGACTTAAAGGATATCCTGAAAAACTATTGAATGAAGTTAAGACCTATGTTATTGGTGAATGGGGGAATAGATTTTCCCCTGTTTTGGGTAAACCTTTATCAAATCCAAGTAAGATTCAACAGGCTACGGACTATAGAAGAGCTTGTATTCTAGAGTATACCCCTCAGGCCAAAAGTATAAAATGTATTCTTAATAAATACTGGAATGTTCTTAGAGTAGACCCTGCAATAGAAGAAATAGTAGGTAAAGCTCCCATTTTTGTTTTCAAAATGGGAAATAATACGAAAAAGATTTTTGAAAGATATAAAAGGGTGGAATGTATGAATATGCATCATACTGGAACACGTAAATGTGGTCGTTGTAGCTACTGTCATGTAATATTATAAACTGATATAGTTAAATTAGAGAATATAAATAGGACTCGTGTTCAAATTAGTAGTGGGAATTGTAACACCCACCATATTATATATATTGCAGTATGTATAGGCTGTAACAGTTTCTATATAGGAAAAACAGAACGGATGTTTAAGAAAAGAATCTATGACCACCTCTATGCTATAAAGAAAAAAGACAGTACAAATGCACTATACAGGCATGTGGCAGATAAGGACAATAGCCACAAATTTAAATTTGCCATATTAGAAAAAGTTAAAGTGGACAATAGAGGTGGTGATATTAAAGCCATTTTATTGGGGAAAGAAACTAGATGGCAAATCTTAACAGATGCTGCTACCCCGCCAGGCTTGAATGAATACATTAATATTAAACCGTTATTGTTATAATATTACAACGGTTTGACAGTATATTCTAATTATTGACATTGCATTTTTTATCATCCACAGATGTTTTTATGTATTTATTGGTATGTATTTATTGGTATGTATTTATATTTATGAATTCAATATTTATTGATATACATTATGGGAAGAGATGCATTAGAATGTAGGATTTTATTTGTTATTTTATATTAACATTCACTTTTTAATCATTATTATTTCTTCATCATTACTCATTTTAAATAATATTCATATTTATATATTCTATTTAATATTGTCACAAGCAAGTATCATATTATTTATTTATTTATGATAATTGGTATGAATTGTACATTAATCCCCATAGAGCGTTATCAGTTCCCCTATGAATGTATTCTGATGTATGGACAGCTACTCAATAGTGTTTTTAGTTATTTTTGTAGAAATTATTTTTGTGAAAATCAATTTAGCACTCTTTCTATATTTTATATGCTGGTATATTTTATTACAATCTAGTTCTCTACATGACAGCCTGATGTATGAGAGTTAGCGATGAATTATAGGCTATACTACTTGGTATACAAGTTTAGAAATATGTAGTATTGACACTTGCATGTTTTTTAGAGTGGTATTTATGTATTGAGTTGGTATAAGGTTCCTTTAATTACAAATGAGATTGGTTGGCGCCAAAAAACTGATAAATTAGTTCAGAAACATGTGTAATTGATTCTGATGAAATCCACACTCTAGGTGGAAGAAAGCGCTAAATCCGTTCTTTTCAGTTATTTGTATCTCGACTGTGTGTCTTTTTCACATTAAATCGCAGGTTGTATTATAGCTGTGTGCGGCTGCTTTTTTCAGAAGTTTATAGTGTTGGATTTTACTTCCTGGTTTATGTGTAGTAGTTATTATTTGCTTATCAGTGTGTGCAAGTAGTTTAAGTCTAGGAGGTCTCTGATCTTTCGGTAGGCTTCTTGTGAGTACCTCCATGTATGTTATGTGCTGTGACCTTATTTTATGCAAGAGGTGAAGTGCCTGTGCCGACAACCTGTTTGATGTCTGGTTTGACTCCAATTTCATAGTGTAATTACATCTTTCACATAGGTTATTTGTTTGTTTTAGGAGCAAATGGTTGTCAGTATATATGAGGCAATCACTACATTGCCTCAGGATGCCCATGTCAATCAGGCTGGCTGGAGAAATGATGGGAAACTACCCATCCATTATAGTAGATTTTTTACCGTATGCACTATTAGGGAAGATAGTGGGCTAGTTTGACCAGTTGTTGTGCTAGGCCTAACAAAAGGTCTTGTTCTATTGAAGGCTATGGATGATAAGTGTGACAACGCTACTCAGTATGCAGCTGAGTTTCCAGTACTGCAGTAGGAAATCTTGGGATGATTACAGTGACAAATGTCTGGGGGAAAAAATCTGTTACAAGGCATTTGCATCTATACAGGGCACTGCTAACCCATGCTGGGCGGTGCATACCAATGGTCAAATGTGAGGCTTAAATACAGGTGAAAATAAATAATGAAAACAAGGGGATGACTGGCAAGGAGGCATGTTTACACTGTCTTAGTGCTTTTGTCCCATTTATTTAGCTAGAACTTCTTCAGAAAAGAAGTTCTAGCTAAATAAATGGGACAAAAGCTCTAAAAAAGTGTGAATGTCACTCCTTGGCAGTTGTCCTCTTGTTTTCAGTGTTTCCAGTTTCAGTTCACATTGTATTTTGATTTTCACAGGTGAAAATAAATACTTTTAAGCTAATATACCAATAGGAAAGTACACAATGAAACTTCCTCAAGCAATCCTCAACTCAGACATGGCTGGATCTACAGTCTTAGGTTCATAGGTTGATACAAGGCTTTCTGCCCTAGGGCATTTATAAGCCTAGCCACCCCCATAGTGCCTTTTTTAGGCAAGGCTCAAATTCTAAACCTACCACCCTAGTACACAAAAAAGGAAAAAAACTAAGGGTAATGCTGCTCAATGCCAGAAGTCTCAACCTCAAGATGCACACACTCGAGGCCCTTCTCAGTATGGAGAACATCGATGTCTGTGCTGTGACTGAAACCTGGTTCAAGGCTCCAGAGAGCACCCCGGCACTATCAGGTTTTACCTCATATCATGCGTTCCGGCCCCAAAATCCGGACAACACCAAGAAAGGAGGGGGGGTGTCTATATTCATCAAGGACACCCACACCTCAAGGTTGGTGGCAACGCACGATGTATCGGAGACCATCCAGGTGCAATTAACCATAGGCAAGACTGCTCTGCAATTTGTAGCATGTTACAGGCCACCCTCCCAATCTCAGGAACCTCACATAGCTTTCCTGAAAACACTGGAGGGGATAAATGTATCTCCAAACACCATCATACTAGGTGACTTCAACTACCCAAATATAGACTGGGATCACTACTCAAGCCCCAACACTCTAGCCCTAAGGTTCCTAGAGTTCATAAACTCAAATGCCATGGAACAACTAGTCACCATCCCCACAAGAGGAGAAAACATACTAGATCTCATCATCACGAACATGGGGTCACAATGTTCAACACCGGAAGTATAACCCTCGCTGGTGAGATCAGACCATAAACTAATCTCACTGGAAGTCCACATCCCCACCCCCCCCACCTGAGATAAAAAAGACCACAGTGAAGAACTTCTCAAAAGCCGACTTCACACTTCTAAAGACTGGTGTGGTCTCCTTTAAGGCCCCCGAGCCTGCGGAAACCATTACTCAAGCCGCTGAATCACTTACTAATGCCTTCTACCAGCACCTACAGGACTGCATGGATCAGGAAATCCCAAACAAAACAAAGACTCTTTGTCCCAAAGGCAAGCGTCCAGTCTGGTGGACCCCAGCCATAAACAAACTCTACGACAAAAGGAGGGAGCTGCTACAAGATAGAGCTAAATTCTTAAAAGGGAAAACACCTTTGATCATTATAAGTAAAAAACTAAGAGCTCTCATAAAATCATCCAAGGCAAATTTTGAGAGAAAAGTCGCTAAGGACTCAAAAGACAATCATAAGGCCTTCTTTAGCTATGTTAGAAACCAGGAAGGAAACTCCCAGATATGCTCAGAATTAGTTCAAAATGATGTAAAAATTACTGAACCTACAGACATTGCCAACATACTGGCTGACAGGTTCAGTGCAAACTTCTCCCCCCCCTCCCCCCCAAAAGGTGAGATATCTATACCAGAGGATTGTAACCCCCTAAACATCGCAAACGCTCAGGTGAGAACTGCTCTGTCCAAGGCAAAAAACACAGCATCCATGGGACCAGATGGTGTCCCCGGATGTGTGCTCCACGAACTCAATGAGGAATTAAACCCACAGTTAGGGCAGCTGTTTAATCTTAGCCTCACCTCAGGATACGTGCCTAAGGAGTGGCGTACGGCAACTGTGGTCCCACTTCACAAAGGCGGTGCCTCCACTGACCCTGGAAATTACCGTCCCATCAGCTTGACAAGCCTGATCTGCAAAGCTATGGACAGGATCATAATGGAACTCATAAATAAAGACATAGGGAACTTGCAGACTTTGGATCCGACCCAGTTTGGCTTTGTCAAAGGCAGATCATGCCTTTTAAACTTGGTTGATTTTTTCGAAACAGTCACCAAGGCCATTGACGAGGGAAAGGCAGTCCACACAGCCTACCTTGACCTGGCAAAGGCTTTCGACACAATACCACACTCAGGTATCATTGAAAAACTCACCAGCTTAAATGTAAACCCATACGTTACAAGATGGGTTGCAAACTGGCTAAGTGACAGAACCCACAGGGTCAGAGTTGCTGGCGCCATGTCAGACTCAAAGCCTGTCACAAGTGGTGTCCCACAGGGCTCTGTCCTGGGCCCACTCCTGTTCGGCATCTACTTTTCAGAAGTACAAGCAAACACAGGAGGAGTATGGCTGACAAAATTTGCAGATGACTGCAAACTGGGTTCCATAGTTGAGAAGACACAGATATCCTTCAGAAGGGTCTTATAGAAACAGATAACTGGTGCCAGAGCCATGGCCTAAAGTTAAACGCCAAAAAATGCATAGTCATACCCTTTGGGAAAACCAAGGTTACCCCTAGCTACCATATAGGTGGCAACCCACTGAGCTCAGAAGAGGTTATCAGGGATCTGGGGACCCAGGTTGACAGTAACCTTTCGTTTGACACTCACGTTGCCAAAGTAGTTAGGAAGACCTTCTACATTGCCCACCTGATCATGAAGGGATTCACATCTAGATCAAGGGAAGTCATCGTCCCCCTGTACTCATCACTCATCAGACCAATGATTGAGTACAATGCCCCATTCGGAATGTATCTGACACGACACCTGCAGCAACTGTGACGGCCCCAACAATTCCTCACCAAAAGGATAAAGGGTCTCAAAAATATGTCCTATGCTGCCCGACTGAAGGAACTCCAGCTCTATTCAGTCGCTTACCGTCTGCTCAGAGGTGACCTGTGCCTGACATACAAGGCCATGTCCAACCCAGAATTGATGAACATGCTTCTCCTCAAAAAATCTAGATCCCTCAGAACTACAAGGGCGGGAGTTTTAAACCTTGACACGGTTATTAATAGGACGTGCTGGAGGGACAGATTCATCACCCAGGGACTCCCTATGCTGTGGAACAAAATCCCGGTACATGTAAGGCAAAGCACCTCGCTGGCTTTGTTCAAGAGAAATCTTGACCAATGGATGGGAGATCGCAAATATACCCCAGGGATTATCTCAGTGTCACTGCTTGACAGAGGCACAGCAAAATAATGAGCATAGTATCCTCCAAACTAAAGGGGTGGCGAAAGCCACAAAACTCTGGGCTAGGCTTATAAATGCCCTTGGGCAGATAGCCTAGTATGAACCTATGAACCTATGAACCTATGAGTGTGTTTGGCTTTCGCCACTCTTTTAGATTAGTTGACTGTGTCTCTGTATAGTAGGTCAAAGAAGGTAGCCCTTTTAAGGTTAGTTTACTGTACCTCTGTCAAGCAGAGACACAGAAGAGATCCCAGGGGTAAACTTATGCTCTCCCATCCACTCATCCAGATTCCTCTTGAAGAGGGTCAGTGAGGGGCTCTGCCTAACATGGATTGGGATTTTGTTCCAGAGTGAGGCGAGCCTCTGGGATATAAATCTGTCCCTCCAGCATATCCTATTTATTTCTGTGCTGAGGTTCAAGTCCTTGGAGCGTATAGCTCTAAGGGATTTGGATTTCCTGAGGTGAAGCATGTCCATTAATTCTGGGTTGGACATGGCTTTATACGTCAGACGCAGATCGCCTCTGAGTAGGCGGTACACAACTGAGTAGAGCTGGAGTTTCTTTAGCTGAACTGCATAGGGCATCTGTTTGAGCCATTTGATCCTCTTGGTGAGATACTTTTGGGGTCTTTCCATTTGCTGCAGGTGTCGGGTAAGGTACATCCTAATTGGGGCATTGTACTCAATTATGGGCCTGATAAGTGATGAGTAGAGGGGCACAATGACCTCTCTTGATCTAGATGTGAACCCTTTCGTGATAAGGTGGGCTATATAGAAGGTCTTTCTAACCACTTTGGCAATGCGATTGTCAAAGGAGAGATTGCTATCTACTTGGGGCCCCAAGTCCCTAATTACTTCTTCTGTACTTAATGGATTACCACCTATGTGGTAATTTGTGGGCACTTTGCTTTTCCCAAAGGGGATGACTATTCACTTTTTTGCATTTAGTTTTAGGCCATTGTTCTGGCACCAGTTATCCATCTCTGTGAGACCCTTTTGGAGGATGCATGTGTCAGCCAGAGAGTCGATTACGACACCCAGTTTGCAGTCATCTGTGAACTTGGTCTGCCATAGTCCACCCGTGTTAGCCTGTACCTCAGAGAAATATATACCGGACAAGAGAGGTCCCAGGACTGAGCCTTGTGGGACACCACTTGTAACTGGTTTAGAGTCTGACATGGCACCTGCTATTCTGACCATGTGGGTTCTATCCCTGAGCCAGTTTGCAACCCATCTTGTGACATAGGGGTTGATATTTAAGCTGGTGAGCTGATTTATGATGCCCGAGTGGGGGATTGTGTTGAAGGCTTTTGCAAGGTCCAGGTAGGTTGTGTGGACTACCTTCCCTTTATCTGTGGCTTTGGTAACTGTTTCAAAGAAGTTGACTAGGTTCAAGAGGCAAGATCTGCCCTTAACAAAGCCGAATTGGGTAGGATCTAGAGTCTGGAGGTTCGCAATGTCTTTGTTTATGATTTCCATGATGATACGCTCCATAGCTTTGCAAACCAGGCTAGTCAGGCTTTTAGGTTTTCAGGGTCTGTTGTGGCACCACCTTTGTGGAGTGGGACCACGGTTGCTGTACACCATTCCTTGGGTACATATCTTGTAGTAAGGCTGAGATTGAACAGTGACTTTATATGAGGGTTTAGTTCTTCTTGGAGCTCGTGTAAGACACAGCACGGGACACCGTCTGGTCCCATTGATGCTGTGTTTTTTGCTTTGGAGAGTGCAGCTCTCACTTATGCATCTGTGATCTCGGGAAGGCTACATTCTGTTGGGATAGACATTTGCTCTTTTGGGGGGGAAGGAGGGGAGAAGTTTGCACGGAACCTTTCTGCCAGGATGTTGGCAATGTCTGTGGGTTCAGTGTATTTTTTGTCATTTTGCACTAACTCAGAGCATATCTGGGAGTTGCCTCCCAGGTTTCTGACGTAACTAAAGAAGGCCTTGTGATTATCTTTAGTGTCTTGTGCAATTTTTCTTTCAAAGCTGGCCTTAGATGATTTTATGAGGGATCGTAGTTTCTTGCTAGTACTGATCGGTGACGCCTTCCCTTTTTGGGATTTTGCTCTGTCATGTAGTAGCTTTCTCCTTCTATTCTATAGCTTATTTATGGCCGGGGTCCACCAGACAGGTCTCCTGCCTTTGGAGGAGTGAGTCTTGGTTTTATTTGGATAGCATGCTCCATGCATTCCTGTAGGTGCCCATAGAATGCTTTTGTAAAGGATTCTGCATTTTGAGCCATATTTTCCACTGGCCCAGGGGCTTTGAAGGATTCCACCTCAGTTTTGAGAAGTGTGAAGTTTGCTTTTGAGAAGTTCTTCACTGTGGTTTCCTTGGCTAGGGGTGGGGATGGAATATGGATGTCCAGTGAGATTTGTTTATGGTCTGATCTTACCAATGAGGGGTATACCTCTGGTGTGGAACATAGAGACCCCATGTTGGTGATGACCAGATCCAATATGTTTTCCCGTCTTGTGGGAGTAGTGACCAGTTGTTCCATAGCATTTGAGTTTATAAATTCTAGGAACCATTGGGTGAGGGTGTTTGGGCTTGAGTAGTTTTCCCAATCAATGTTTGGGTAGTTGAAGACACCCAATATAATAATGTTTGGAGAGACCTTCATATTCTCCAGTGTTCTCAGGAAAGCCAAGTGAGGTTCCTGTGTTTGAGAGGGTGGTCTGTAACAGGCTACAAAGTGAAAGGCAGTTTTGTCCACTGTTAGTTGCACACGGATGGTCTCCGATGCTTCGTGCAGTGCCACTAAGCTGGAGGTGTGAGTATCTTTGATAATTATGGATACTCCCCCTCCTTTTGTGGTTCGGTTTGAGTTTTGTGGCCGGAAAGCATGGTATGAAGTATAACCTGTTAGTGCTGGGGTGCTCTTGGGAGCCTTGAACCAGATTTCTGTTACTGCACAGATATCGATATTCTCCATACTGAGGAGAGTCTCGAGTGCATGCATCTTGAGGTTTAGACTTCTGGCATTGAGCAGCATGAACCTTAGTTTTTTTTCTTTGTGTTGTCTATGGGGGTGGGTTTGTCTTTTGAGCCTTGCCTAAAAAGGCACTATGGGGAAGGCAAGAGCCTTTGCCAGTATTCGAAAACCCATGGGTGACAGATGCAAACCGTCCCTAGCAAAGCAATGTGGCTTGTCGAGCATGTCATCCCATGCTGACAGACACTGGATCCTCTTTGAATGACACCAATACTTTAGCCAATTTTTAAAATTGTTCATTTTGTCTTTATACTGTGGCATCATTCTTGGAGAGGGTAAGATGCTACTCAAGGTCAGGGTCATACCGGCCTGGGCTACGTGATCAAAGAGCTCCTGTACGTCTTTTTTCATGTAGTCCAGGGAGGTACGTCTCAGGTCATTCACACCAGCATGGACAATGACGGAGCCATATATGTACTTGCTTTGGAGTGACCTGAGTGCTTGTGTTATGTGGTGGATCCTGGCACCCGACAGGCAACTGATAGTGACCTTCTCCTTGTTCAGCCTGGTGAGTAGGACGTCAGTGTGTCTGACAATAGAGTCACCTATTACAAGTGTATTAGGTGTGTTATTTAGCCTTAAGGGCTGTGACTGTGTGGCACACTGACTTTGTGAGCTATGTGCTACGTGGATATTGTTTTGTGGTAGGTGTTGCTTGGATGTCTGCTTTGGAGGTCTCTGCTGCTTAGGCAGATTTTTATTTAGAGCCTCGGAGTTTGTTTTGTGTGTTTATGTGTTTGGTTTGCTGATGCGATAGGTCTATGTGAGACTGGATTTGTGGTGTGTGTGGTTACCTTCTCCTCCTGACAGGCTGTGCCAGTACTGGGTTGAGAGAGCTTAGCCTCCACTTTGGCTATATAGTTGCATCTCTCACATATATTTGAGCTTGTTTGGAGGAGGAGAGGGTGGTCTGTATACATAAGGCAGTTGTAACATTGCCTCAAGATTCCCAGATTCACCAGCTGGACTGGAGAGTAAACTCAAAACTGCCTTTGGACATGCCTGAAAAATATAGGGAACTATTTATTGACTGATCAGAAAGAACCAATAGGGAGCAAGTGCTTAAAAGGAGTATAAGGGGATGTAGTGCTTTAGTTTGTGTTTACCTATGAGATTACTTATACGAGCAAGTGCATGGCTTTAGAATGAAAATAGAGTGCTTAATTATAGATTTAGAGCAGTTCTAAGGGAAAAAGTGAAGAGCAGTTGTTGTGGAGCTGGGAATAGTTAAAACCTGTTTAAGCAGCGCTACCCGACACGGCTCTGTGCGCAAGACCGCGCAAAAAGAGAGTTGCAGGGTTTTAAGAGAGAGAAATCAAGGAGTTTGGAATTGACCCAAAATGGCCAATAAAGCTACAGCTTCTAGGCAGTAACCACTCCTACAGGGACAGGCAGGCTGCTCAGTGTTAACCACTGCCACTGGTGAACACAGAGACTTCTCTTTAGCCCAAGCAAGCACTGGCCTCCAAGAAACTTACAAACAGTTCAGAACAGCAAATCTGTAACTGAACTTTCTTAAATTTCAGAAAGTGGGAAAAAAGCAAGATTTGTTTGTTTTTTCTTTTTTTGTTTTAGTTTAAAGGTAGCAGAGATACACAAGTAGCAAAATATTCACAACAGTGCAATAAATGACCCCACAGTTGAGTGCTAGGCCAAAGTCAGGTAAAATGCAATTTTAAGAGAAAAAAACGATTTTAAATTAAGTGCAACACAGGAAATGCAGTAAACATGCTCTAGATGTGTTCTAAATACTGTTTCTAATACATATATAAACTTTAGCAAGCTGGAAAATGCCGAAAAGTAGGTGGCAATGCAGTAATTCTAAACAAAAAATCAGAAGAAAATACTTAAAATCTCAAAAGTGGCTCCTTTCTTCTCTCAGCATTTTCTCTCCTTGGTAGGTGCTTCAGCAACAACTAACTAGCAACAAAGGTGCAGGGCAGTCCTTAATGTAAAATGTCTGGTTTACTGCTCAAGTGCATCAATAACAGGCTAGATTCAGCAGATATGAATCCTCATTTTGTTGTCTAGGCTAACAGTACAGTTGATATCAAGTGCAGGAAATGATGCAGTTGCAAATAAAAAGCAGAAGTATTGTGGCAATTAAATAAAATCCATATTACAAAGTGCAGTTAAGATACAATTTAACCAATGAAAAAAATATGTGAACTTATCAGCCTAGATAATTTAAGTGCCCATCTCTCACACAGAACAAAATCACCAGTCCAATCAGATTTCTTAAAACAGAAAATAAAATGGGGCAGGTGAAACAGAAAGAAGCTTTACCAGCAAGTCAACAATCACTGTCATTCATATGCACAGTCATTATATGATTGCTCCATACATACAAATACACATACACACACACACACACACACACACACACACACACACACACACACACACACACACACACAGAAAACATGCTTTGTGTGGGTAACCACACCTACATACTAACATTTACTAACTTCTCGGTGACCAAAGTGAATATATCAAAACAATGCTATAGTCAATATAACTTGAGTAAGCTATAAATCACATCTACCATTATTTGTGTTTCAAGCAGTTATGTTCAATGTTTTAAAGTTTGATTTGGTGAGTGTTATATTAAATTTCATAAATATATATGTGTGATTTTATCATGAAAGGTAGAATATATAAAACAGAGAACCTCAAATGGTAGAGCACAAGAGAGAGACAAAAAAAAAAAAAAACAAACGCTAAATATCACTAAGAGTGAATCATAAGATAATAAATACGTGTATCTCACTAAAAAACACTTTGTCAGTAAATGACAGCTACAAAACTCACATTGGTTGTTGTGTTGGTAGCAGTCCTGTTATGGAAAGGGTTTTTAGTTACCTAATCTGTAGGTTCGGGGTTAGAAACAGGGGTAGAGTTAGCACACAACAGTAAGGTAGGCAGGGAGACAAGTTTGGGTGCTATGTTTTACAAGATTGCATGGGGTGACAGTGTTTAGTATGGTTGTGTCACACTGTTTTTCTGTCCACTTTGCTTCCTGGAGTTGCTTTCTGTGCAGTGACCTAGGTTGAACCTGCAACTGGTCAATATTGATCAGTGCACTACCACGTTAAACAAATATGAATAAAATAAAAAAAAATGAAGTAAAATAAATAAAATAGTATGCACATGTTCCCTTTGTTACTAAGACTTCTTCCTTTATCCTGATGATATGCCTATAGGTTAACTGACAAACACTTTACTACACTTTACTCTGTCAGATATATCAGCATATGCACATATCAAACAATAGACTGTCTTTTTTTAGGATTAGCCCTCTGCCTTATAAACACTGACTGCCAGGACAGTGTAAATGAATGAATCTTTGTCTTACTGTTATTAGCATGGTTAGTCTACTAAGAAGTACTGCCTGTCATCAGGATCGAACAATATCACTATCTGATTAGCTCACAAGCTCAGGCCTACTGCTGCCATGTGCAGATAGTAGGGATCAAACAAAGCTCAAAACTGCAGTGCTATTTTTAAATCTATTCTTTGCATGTCCTTCCCCTGAAACATACTGAATATTCCATTTAAATGTGATATACAGCTACAGCTGTTCTTGTAAATATATGATGCTATCATAAGCTATTCAGAACTTTTTTTGGCAGCTGGCATTATAACACCACTATAGTTATACTCATGTTCTATCCCTGGAACTAATATGAACGTGACAGCAATACACATTATCATAAAATAAAAAATTCCCTTGTGCATTTTCATTCTTGCTGCACTTTTCTCCCCAGGGCTGTAGTGAAAAGGGACTATAGCGCAGGTTAACAGGCTAATAAACAATGCAAGAATGTATAAACAATAAACCTCATTAACAATCATAGCTGATACTCCCACCATACAGTGATAATGACTGTGCTTTTATTTAACAAACCATTCGCTCCTTGCTCTGTGTAATGCAGTGCTACACAATTTGCACTGTTGTGTATTTTTCTAGGAAAACAATCCATTTTTGCAAGAATATATACAACTGTTTAATACCTAATTTATGTTAACCCCCTCTCCAGTCATCATTTGCCAAGGGCAATGTAATGCAGCATACCCTCTCACAGACTATTGCTCTTCTGAGTACCACAGTGTGTGATGACTTTTTTTCAGTGCTGTGAAACTCCTACAGACATGGATCTCTATCAGAATGAATCTAGCATCCAATCAGTTGTACTGATCTCATGCTTATTTTGGAATGCTGATAAACCTCTTCATCCAAACAAGAACAAAAAAAAAAAACGACTCAGTTTCAGAGTAAATTTTATTTATGATTTGTTAACTTTGGTATAGTATTGATCGATTACAACTATATTTTAGTCACAGCCCTGGTATATAGCACATAGCAATAACAAAATTACTGCACAGGTTAATTACAACACAACACAGTAGATTTCATTATCACATAATAAATTCGGGTAGCTCTAATAGGTGAAGCATACATGGCACTATAGCAATACAGGATGAAGTAACAGAAAAGGATATACATGGATTAGACATAATATTGGTATGTGATATGCATTTCTTTCTTGCTTATATTTGTCTAGATCTCTCTGTGCCTCTCTCTCTCTGTCTCCCTTAATATATATCTGTATATTTATAGCCGTAGCTATATTTTTGTCTATATATATATATATATATATATACATACACATATATATATATATATATATATATATATATATATATATATATATATATATATAGATAGATATATGGATTTATATCACTGAGTTTTCAGAAACTCGAAATTCATATAGTCAAGACCATATGACTGAGTTTCTGAAAACATGAAATTAAAAAACAAGAACAGATCTACATATTACATTCAAGCCCCCCTGCCACCCATGTGGGGAGACACCCCTCATCCTCCTGCAAATTATATATTCCAACACTGAAATTGTTTTATAGTGGGTAAAAGGGTAAATTCCTCATTGAAGCACCTCTCTGTAGATCATGGTACGCTGGGGATAGGCAATTTTGCGATTTTCCCCGCTGTAGCGTGATCTCAGTTTTGGTGTATATATAATTACCAGAGGGTGTATGGGGTTCATTCCTTTTTTTTAAAATCAATGTAAGTGTTGTCAGAAGTCATACAGTTTTATAAAGTATAATTTTCTATGTATATGTGCCTGTGTATGTGTGTGTGTGTGTGTGTGTGTGTATGTGTATATATATATATATATATATATATATATATATATATATATATATATAGATAGATATATTGCTATGCGTGTGTGTGTGTGTGTGCATATGTATACATACGTATGCATTTCACAGAATTACTGCAATATAAATTTGTCATAAGCAAGCTACACAGTCACAGAATATGTATAGTTTCTATATGTAGATGCAACAATTAGCACAGAATTTAGTCAGAATCAGTTATCTGGAACCATTCTGCAGCTCACTGATCTGGTAACCCCTCAAGTCTTAGTTGGGGGAAAACTTCTCTTAAAGTAAAGCAAAATAAAAGTTCTTATGGTTTGTACCTGTTGCAAACCGTTTGCCACAGTTAAAATACAAGGACCTAAGTGCTTCAGCAGTGATCACAAATCCAGGATTGGCATTCCTGTCTCAATACCAGTACAGAGCTACCTCACTATCAGCATTGGCTGAATGTGACACCAAACACTCACGGCAGCCACCCTTCTTACCCCATCAAAGTCCACCCCCTTATTTCCTGTATCAAGGGCAGACAACTCACACTGCCCTGACCTTAGTATGCCACTGGGAAGAAGAACATCAATGTGTGTTTGTCACTCCTTACGTTGAATAAGGGAGAGGGATGTGGTATGGAGAATGATTGTGGGATTCTGGCTATCTGAACAATGGCATTTGCTACTTCAGCATTTCCACAATGCGTGCTTAACAGCTCTACTCAACAACTTGTATTCCATTCAAAATGCCAGGAACATTGAAGAGTCATCTTCTCTCTCTCTCTCTCTATATATATATATATATATCTATGTTCGAGGTTTTGAGATTTTGAAATTACAAAGTGACATATATATATATATATATATATATATATATATATATATATATATATATATATATATATATATAGGTCACTTTGTAATTTCAAAATCTCAAAACCTCGAACATCAGAATCCTGACATCCAAATGTTCAAAGTTTTAAACTCTTGAAGCTGAACAGTTGAGATCCCCCAACAGTGAGGAATGGTAACATTACCATTCTCTTCGCTGTAGTGCGATCTCGGAGTTGGTATGTTTAAGTAGCAGGGGTTGTGCGGGGATGCAGGGGGGGGCTTGCTCCCCTGCAGAAATATTATGTCTAACTTTTTATTGTTTTAGGTTTTTTTTTTTTTTTTTGCATTTCAAGATTTCAAAACCTCGAATATCTGAATATTGGGATTCTGATGTTCGAGGTTTTGGATTTTTGAAATTACAAAGTGGACCCATATATCTGAGCCAATACAGCTGAAGGTTCACAATCAATGTGTGTTTTTAATGGAGGTAATGGCAGTGTTGCAACAAGAATTCCTCAAAGAACTTCAAAATAAAATCAAATAGATATTGCAAGAAGACTAGAAGTCTGAAGAAAAACAAATTCCCTTTATTATCTAAAGTTAACTTGTGATAACTTCTAGGTTAACCTGGAAGGTAAAGAGCCAATGCACAAGTCATCTTTAGGAAGTAATGATAAACTGTGTTTCAGTAAACTTAATATCTATGTACAAATCCGGAGTAGCACTGTTAACAGGGGAATCTCAACTCTGAGTTGAAATTGTGTAAACAGTTAATTTGGTAGATAGCACAGTGGGTTAAAGCTAAGAGCTGTAGTTTCTATGGTGCAAGGTTTGATTCCCTAAGCCTTCACTTGCCTTCTGTCTGACCCTGAGGAAAACAGTTAAGCAGACAGTGCTAGGGTCAACTAGAAATTTAGGTCAGGCCTCTCTACGGTCAAATGGAATATAAGCCTAGTAACAACTATGCAGCTGGCTAAGGAAGACCATAAATATGAGTTTAACAATTGAACAATAAAGGGATAGAGTAATAGGACAATATTGCCTTTGGTGATAGGAGACAGTTAGCTTTAGCATGGAGGGATTTATCTGTAGAAGTGATGAGATGGACCTGTCCTAAGGAAATAGCTTTGGCCATGATATTTTTTTAAATTGATTAAAAGTTCGTCACCAGGAATCCAAGCAGGTTGTATGTAAAATTATGTCCCAGGTTTGTTTTTCATTTTACTTAAGAGAGAAGGTGACTGAGCTGTAGAAAGTATCTTCATCATTATTAATGATATATATCACATAGACTGAGTCTGCGAGTGAAAAGAGGACAGGAGATGGGAGGAGCCTGAGATAATTCCTTTGAAAAGAGCAGATGTGAGACATGGCAGAACTGACTTTTCCATATAGAACAATCTGCTGTCAGGCAGGATAGAGAAAAAAATTTAAAAACCAAAGTAAAACCTAATGAAGGCAGTTTTGTAGATTTTGGTTGTTAAGTAGGTTAACACTTTCGTGAGATCTACAAAAATAGCAGACAGGCATTTATTGACATTTTGTAGAATCACTGTTCAGCGACCAGAAGGTAGCCATGGTGCTTCTACTATCCCAGATCCTGTTGTGTAAAATGGACAAAGCACCATATCATTTAAGGGCTCAATAACCTAGTCAGATGTGGTTCACAAACTACCAGACTGGTCCATTGCCTGAGGAAGCACCTGGTGTATCACTGAAATGAATATTATTTATTAGGTTTTATGAGGTTTTAATATTATTCCATTTGAGGACTGTCTAATCTGTTACTGATTACTGTTTTTTAGCTGTTTATTGTGTTTTTTTGAACACTAATCTGATTTTTTGTACTGCATAACTATTTTGCTGTTACCTAGAACTTGTGAACGCGCTTCTCTTAATCCTTTACTACAACCCCTATTTTTACTTCCACTGTCGGCCTAGTAGTAGTTGTTAACCAGCTATTTTGCCCATGGTAACCTTTTAATCTAACATTTTTCCCCTCCCCTCTCCTCTCATTTATATTCATAGGTTTTAAAGCTGTTTTTCTGCCTACCTATCTGCCTTCTTGTCAGCTGGCCAAACCAGCAAGTCACCTGCAACATCTAATATACGGCGCATATTACTGCCCAGCCTTCTGCTATTACCTTTAAGTAATTGCACATTGTGAAATTTTATAACAATTGTAGTTACTTAGCACCCGAGCTTACCTGCACATCACCAAGGAGTTCTTTTCTTCCTCTCTCCTCTACCCTTTCCACCCTTTGTCTTTTCATGTCCATCTCCTGCCTTCCACTACTTATTCTACAGTTAGTGTCAATTTGTAGCTGAAAGTAATCCTTTACACTAGTCATATTTACCTTTTACCTCTCTCTCTCACAGCTATTCTCCCACAATACCACCAAAGGAAATATTTTGGCTTACTGATGCTTTTTTTTTCTCCAGTCTTGCAATTCCATTCATGGTCAGGGCCTGCCCGCTCCATTCCCCTACCCTACATCCATTCCCACCCACCCTGCCCTCCTATAATGTACAGCTAAACTAACCACTTCCCTGAATGACCACACCTCTCTAGCAGTGAATCCTCACCCTTTGGTACTGCCCTTACATTTTATCCCTCACTATAACTTCATTTACACTTTTACTCAGTACTCTCATCTTCCAAATAATGCTAACTATAGTCCCACTGTAAACTTCCCTTCTCTACTCCCACTATTGCATACTCTCTCATCTTTCTCTATGGTCTTGATTTATCATCACCCTATCTAACTATATTCTGTCCCATTTAACTACCTCTTCCAACCCCTCTTTTATAAAATCCTTTTTGTATAACCCAGACATTTTATCCTCCTAACCTACCACACCCTACTACTCATCACTTCTTTCATTAGTATCTTTACCATGATTCCATTAAAGCTAATCATCTCTGTCACTTCCATGTTATCTCTGCTATCCATAGCTCTTCATACTACTACCTACCAGTCCAATAATATCATACTCTACCCCTTCTCCTACTCTGCCTATTTTGAAGAACCTTTTCCACTAAAGAGCCAGTGTTCACATCTCCCCTTATCTTAATACTCCTACTACACTGCATTTCTCCTTTAGATATTTACACACCCATATCCCAAACATTACTGACTTTTTTTCAAACTGAATTGTTTTACACTCCACTCCCTAATGCACACTAAACTCCAATCTGACATACATCCTAACCCAGGCCCTTTACTCGCTTCTACCTGTACCCCACTTCATCCCCTAAACCCTAATACTGATATCTCCCCTACCCACCTTCCAGCTCTAAAAAGTTGTAACTCTATGACCTACTCTTAATAAATTTTAACCTCAGAAGCCTTCTCAACAAAGTTCATGATTTTCTTGCCGCTGTTGCCCTGCACTCCCTGGATATAGCCATAATTACCAAAACCTGGCTTAAGCTAAATACAAAATCTGAGGAAATACTACCTAGTGGGTGTAGTATCTTCAGAATGGATAAATTATCCAAACATAGTGGTGGCATTGCCATAATGTTTAAAGAACACCTCAAACTAGTACAAGTCAGCACCACTCCACCTGACCTCCCTAACTGTGAAATCTTAACTACACGCCTAGATATAAACACCCATAGCTCTATTATCATTATAGCCCTCTATCTCCCCCTGCTTACGAGCATTGAAAATTTCCTGGAATAGGCCTTCTCTAATTTCTGTCAGGAAACAATCATCCTTGGTGACTTTAACCTTGATTGGCTTACCTGCTCCTCAAATTCTCCCATCAACCTTTATAACTTCAGGCAAAATATTAATCATCCTGCATGCATTGACAAGATCTCTAACAGACAATCTATACTTGACTGGATTCTGATAAACAGTAGTTACATTAACTATGGTACTGGCTGTCTTTTATCAGAAATCGTACACACAGTACCAGTAATGTTACATTCCGCCATATTTGTAACAAAAATCATTGTTCCCCCACCATATTCAACATGCTCCTATAACAATATGACTAGACACCTCTAAAACCCTCCAACTGGACCTTGCAGTACAGTACTTTAACAATGCATTTCTGCAGATTCTTAACAACCTTGCCCCAGTTAGGAAAATTTGCACTAAAGCCAAACAACTTCCTTGGTTATCAAAAGAAATGGTTCTTCTCCTCAAGAAATGAGAGAGAGCCTGGTCTCTTTTCCTTAATAACAGAAATAAAATCAATCATGTCCCCTACCAGCAACTTAGGAATCAAGCCAAAAAACAAATTAAACAAGACAAAACAACTTTCAAACGTGTCAACTGAAATACCAGAATAATCCCTGTAGATTTTGGCAAGCTATCAACCTCCTCCTCCTTTACCCCAGAAAACCTATTATGCCAGCCCCAACAACTAGCAGTTCCACAGGCTGCATTAGCCACTCAAGTCAGTACCACTTTGTCTCTTCAATAACCTCATTACTAAATAAAACAGCAAATTCCTCTGTTTCCTTTCCCTCCCCCACCAACTTTAACACTTCACTCTTCTCTCATACACCAATCCAAACTAGTTACATACAAAATCTCCTGCGTAAACTAAAACCATGTACTCCTGCTGCAGATCAGCTACCGGGTGACTTTCTAAAACTGCCACATCCATCTCTTACTCTATATCCATCCTAATAAACCATTCTCTCTCTGAACAGTATGTACCTCTTCTCTGGAAGATATCCCATGTCATACCCCTATACAAAGGAAGCACCTCCACTGACCTTTCCAACTACAGACCCAAAGCTATTCTCTCACCACTAACCAAAATTTTAGAAAAAAAGCATACATAAACAGATAATAGACTACTTCCTTAAGAACAACCTATTATCTAATACTCAACATGGCTTTCACCCAAACATAGCACTAACACAGCTCTTGTAACTTTCACCAATACTATAAATATCCTCAAAAACACAAGCCAACTTGTCTCTGCCACCTTCCTTGATATGGCAAAAGCTTTTGGCACTGTATCACATCAAATACTTCTTAATGAACTTGCCTCTTTCAACTTCAGCCTACATTTCCTATGCTGGTTTCAAAGCACTCTCACTAACTGTAAACAAGCCACCATATGGGATAATAAACTCTCCCCAACTTCCCATTACTGTTGGTGTCCCACAAGGGTCCATCCTTGGCCCTCTACTTTTCATTATTTTTACCAATGATCTTTGTTCCCCCGCCAAACCTGCATCAGTCATTCAATGCGCTGATGATGCTTCCCTCATGTGCTCTGCCCCCCCAATGAATCAACTCCAAGAAAAACTCAGGCTGCCCTTCAAAGCATTGAAAACTATTTATCAGGCCACCAACTCAAATTAAACCCTAACAAAACCAAGCTTATAGTCTTTAGTAATACCTCTGTAAAAAATATCCAATCACCTCTCTCTATCTTTGCATCCAATGGTACTAAAATAAAACTTGTTGAACACACAAAACTTCTCGATGTTACTCTTGACAATGGCCTTAAGTTTGATAAACACATAGCATTAGTACTTAAAAAAGTCCATGTCAAACTCAGTGCTCTTTACAGGGCTAAACCCTACCTTAACAATCATGCCAGACTTACAACAGCTAGAACACACCTTTTATCTACCATTCTTTACTGTTCCCAAATATTCACCAGACTCCGTAAATCTGATTTGAATAACCTCAAAGATTGCTATAATAAAATAGCCAAATTCGCCTCAAACCAATCTTATAGAGCACACCACTGCACTGCTCTTCAGCAGCTGAACTGGATCAAACTCCCTAACTTACTTTCTCTCAATCAACTAATTGTTTATAAACCTGACTTCTGTCCAGATCTATAAGACCTTGTGCAAGCTTACACTAACCTCAGTTCACTCAGGTCATCAAATAATGTACTGCTTAAAGTTATCAAAACTCATACGGTGAGTTATCAAAACTCATAACTCATATGGTGACTTCTTATTTACCCACACAATAGCCACATCCTGGAACTCGTATTCTATCTGTACCTGATACTCAGAACTTCAAACAGCTCCTAAAAGAATATTTCTCAAATCCTTGGTTATGCTCCAGTACACCCTCAGGCCAAGTTTTACCTACCCTCCCAAACTGCTTCCCATCTCATTTCTCTCTTTCAGCCTATTGCAATATTTGCAATTCTGACTTTATTATTTACAAAACAAAAATCTTTTCTGACTCTTATTATGTTCTATACTTTTATATTCTGTTATACCATGACTTTACCTTATGAATATATTCATGTATATATTTGTCTCTGTTTAGTTGTATGACACATTAAATTCTGTTTTGCTTAATCTATTTGTACTACATGTTGTATTTTGTAACTGTATGCAATTTTCAGGAGCTTTTCTCCCTGGGTCTCCACTGAAAATGGGCCATCTGGCCCAGTCGGATACTACCCGGTAATCAAATGTAATAAATAAATAAAAATAAATTTAGCTCTGTATCATGTTCATTTGATTCAGCAGTGCAGTGAACTGATACTACACAGCTCTTTTTCTGAAATGCATATTTGTCAGTACATCAAGGAATACATCTTGCATGCATAGCATGTACAGCATACAGGAAATGTGTCTCGTTCTAACTTAGCATGTTTACTCTTAAGTTGCATGACTCCAGGTTATCTACTCTTTCTACATAGTACAGGAGGACAAAAATATGATATGATGAAATGGTGTTACACTTTCAAAAAATATGAGTTTCACAAGCCGTGTGTGGGGGGGCAATCCATCATCAGCAATCTGATACTATAATGTAAACTGGGAATAGATCTAATTAATTGAAGGCAAATGCAATTTTTATCTAAAGTGCAAATACATTTTGGGAAATCCATTTTAATGTCAAAAATGAGAAACTAAGTACACCACCACCACATACTGTTTAGTAGGGAAAGTTTCTACTTGTCACCAAGGTTGTATAATCTCACAAACAGTATATTAGAGGTAACCTCACTACCACAATCAACAGAATGTGCTAGAAGGACAGGTTCATAACCTAGAGACTGCTCTTGCTCTGGAATAGACTTCTCTTACATGTAAAGCAGAGCATCTCACTGGCCCTCTTCAAGAGAAACCTTGATGTGTGGATGGTAAATAGAAAATTCACCCCGGGGATCACTCCACTGACTCTACTCGACAGAGGCACTGGGAACTAAGGTTTGTAAAGGCTCCAGGGCCATTATCCTAGTACACCCCTATGAATCTATGTGGTGATATGGAGGCTACAGAGAGTCTTGTAAACTTGAAGAAAATATTGTTTTATCACTTTTTTTTTTGTTTTGTTAAACTTGTCTTCTCCCACAGTTGACTTTATTGTTCATTAATATTCAGTCTAAAGGAACTTGCATCGAGGATTTACTGTGAATCCACTAAACTGTACTTTAATTTGGATTAGTGAATTACCAATTACTTAGATATATAGAATGCATTTAATGAACTTTGCAGTATAATGCATTTTATTAACTTCCTCAGCAGTGACTTATAAATTTACTAGTAGGAAATGACAAATCAGCCGTGGGACAGTAAAACTGAAAGAAAAGTATGTGCAAAGAATCAAATGGTGCTTAATTTTTTTTTTTTTTTTTTTTTTTTTTACAAAAGATAAAACTAATATTTGTCAAAAAATACAGCAACTAAGATTTTCAGAAATGAAGCATTTTAAAATAATCAATATATTGAAAATTGATACTAAGGAGTTCAGATGCCATTTTGTACAGATTTTATAATGCACAACCACACCGACAACAAAATGACAGTATTTCTGTTGTTGTGTGGGTGCTGGTGATGGAGAGGCCTAAACCATATCCATGTACATTATGAGTTACTCCAAGGATGCTACACCTCTAGTCAAGTAAAGTGCTTTCCCTTTTTGGCCATCGTAGCGGTCATGTTCAAAGTTTTGATATTCATACCAGTTCAGCACTTCTCAATATTGCATGTTGAGTTAATTGTAACCTTCCAATAAAATCAGACCAGTAATTGAAACTAGATAAGAACAGCTTAATTAAACCAGGAACCAAAACACGAACTGCATACGCTTATATGACACGGAGAGAAGTTAAACGAGCACAACCAACACGACCACTGAATATTCCTCCACAATGTATTTATTGAAGTTTAAGCACTTTCATCAGGGTTGTATCAATGACTTCATCAGAAACACTTCACAAAACTTTACACACAAGGTTAAATGTTTTTCAAAAACATTACATGTTGAAAGACAACCAATCAATAACTGCTCATTAGGTTAAATTACCTGTAAGTGAGCTTGTCCATGAGTGAGGGAAATGAGGTGCTGCCTCCGATTACTATTTGCTCTATCCACTTCCTAAATGTGATGTGTTTCAGTGGTGGTACACAGGTAAAAAGGTAGGGAAGCCTAATGGAACCATCTTTGGCTGTTAGTCTTCCATGTGCCTCATTGGCCTGATGGTAAGGCTTAGGGTATTGTGGTGGTGTTTTGGGTTTAAGACCAGTGAGGTAAGAGTATTTTTTGTTGCTGCTTGTTGTAAATACAAATAATATATTTTATTAAAAAGTCAGGATGCTTAGAGTACACAGTGGGCCCGTGGTAAGGTTCCAGATTATTGTGTGGTTGTTCTGAGTTTGAATTTTTTTTTTAAATACAAATAATAAATTATGTATTACAATTTTTGATGCTTGCTAATTGGTGCTGAGTCATTCAAGGGAGACTTCTTTTTTAGAAGAGACCAGGTCTAGCCATGATCTAGGTTTGACATCCATGCAGGAAGAGTTAATGTGGTGGTGGTGGTGGTGGTGGTGAATGGTCAATTATTTATGAGTTGGGGAGGGATCCTTTGATCCTCAGGTGATTTGAATTTTTGGGTCCTTCCTGGGGCTTGTGTTATAGAAGAGGTTTCCTGCTACTTTCTGCAGTGGATTCATTAAAGGGTTAGTATGAGTGACAAGCAAGCAAAGAGGATGGTCAATGTAGGTGTTGCAGATTTGGTTATTCTGGAAATGTGGGTTGCTGGTCACACTTGTGCTATAATATTATCAAGTTGCTTGACAGGTATTGTTTGGGACATGGTTGTAGTCTGATCACTTATAGGTATGCCCCTGAATCATTAATTTAGCATTAGTGTGTGGATTATGATCAACACAGGTGATGTTTAGCAACTGTCTATGCTAATGGATTTTGTGGCACAGCCTGTCAAGGAAGCAAAGTTCCTTTCAGTCCAGGTTTGGCAATGTTCTAGAGCGTCCACAGTAGGAAAGCATCCGGGGACCTCTCGGCTTTGTAACATAACTTTGACTGCAATTTTTTGGGGAAAAATGAATGCAAGGGATTCATTCTTTGAAAGGACAGTGGAAGCTATGCTTGTAGCTATTTGCAACTATTTGTCATGCTAAATGGGAACAGGAACCTTAGGTATCACTTGAAGGATTATTCAGTCTGCTTTAAATTTGCCTTCAGGACTGAAGACTATTGAAGGTTACACGTAAGGGTTTTGGACATCATATATGTCTAGTAATGCTGGCTAGCACAACCTTATTAGGTTAGCAGAGTTTAAACCAAAAACATCAGCATTTAAAATCTATCATAGTGTTTCACTCCCCTCTCACCTTTACTTAAGTTTACTGGGTATTGAGCTAAGTCTTATTATCCTGTACAGGTGATACAGAGACTGGACCCAGCCCTCCCTATACACCCCACCCCCATTTGTTTTCAGCAAGCAAAATAGATGGTAGAATCATGGAGTTACATGGAGGCTTTTGGGGCAGAAAGGGTAATCATTCTTTTCCGTCTCAAAAGACTAATGTCTCCTTTTATTTCCTATGAGTACTCCTTGCCTATAAGAGAGAGAGAGCTAGATGGCAGGAGCTAACTTTGGAAAGCAGAATGTCATTTCTCAGTGTCAGAGGCGGCGCACAGTCAAGAGATGAACTCAGCTACGGGGAGGAAGAAGAGTCTTTAAATGATTTGGCTGCTGCCAAAAAACCCAGGACAAAAACCCCAAATGGACATAGAAGGTCAGTCAGACACCCCAGCACTGGTGCCTGAGACTATCCAAGAAATTGAACATAATGTTGAGGCTCTGAGGTCAGGTTCTCATTTACCTGCCAGGGAACAATCAGTAGAAGAGTACTTAGCAGAGTTTTTAGATTCATTACCCGAGGAAGGTATTTATGTATTCGACATTTGTTAACCGGGTTAGTCTGACTGGGCAAAAAGCCCTTTTTCAGCAGGGGCCCGAGGAGAAAAGCTCCAAAACATAAACACAACGAAACAAATACAAATATAGAGTGAATAATAAGGTATACTAACACCAAACAGACTTTTAAACAAAATCTTAAATAGTTACATATGCAGAGAGAAGGATTTCAGTTAGCACTTGGAAGCTCAAAGAATATCATTTTCTCTGTCAGGTCACTTGCACTTTATATATAACTGTATATCAAAAGTCTTGGTCCTTTATCAATCACAGTTGAACCATTGTGAACAATTTTTTGTATGTGTGTACTTCTTTTTTTTTCTCATGTCTGTATTACCTGTGTCATAACCTATTTTAATTTACTATATGTTAATTGTGGAGCTTTTCTCCCAGGGCATCCACTGAAAATTGACCTGGTCCAGTTGGATTTTCCTGGTTAACAAATGTAAAATAAAATAAATAGTTAACAAGTTAAAATATGAACAAGTATTTAAACATTGGAGAATAAAAAGTTTTTGAATTTGTATAAGATTGTCTGCAGGAAGAGACAAAAGAAATGGGGGTATAGATTAGCAGTAACATAGCGATATCAGAGATAAAGGAAGAACAAAAAGGGCGAGGAGGAATGGGTCAGGTTGGGGCATGGGCAAAGCCACGTTTTGAGCTTGTAGTCTTTTAGCAATTTGTTGAAACTGAAACTGTTATTGGTAGCTCTTAGATTGGGGGGAGTTATTCCAGGTGTTAGCAACTGAATGGCTGTACAGACGTTTACCTATTTGTTTTATGGGCTTATAGACATCCAGGAGATGTTGATCTGCACTGTGGTGGCAGTGTTTGGGAATATATGAAGAGATTAGGGTTGAGAGATCAGGGCAGAGGGAGGGATTTTCTAGAGTAGAATGAGGGAGGTAGACATGTGCAAGTAAGAATTCTTTTTGAGCTTCTGGCCATCTAAGATTTTGTAAAGCATTGCAGTGGTGGGAGTGGTAAGGAAGATTTGCAGCAAATCTAGCAATTTTATTATAGGTGGAATCAAGTTTGGCCATGTGGCTGGTTTGTAGGTTACTGAGTATAGGTGCAGCATAAAAGAGAGGAGGCACTAGAAAAGCTTGTGCCAGGAAACATGTAGTGTCCTTAATCAGGTATTTTTTATTCCTATATCATACGCCTAGTTTTTGGTGTGTTTTTGATGCCTTTAGAATATGGATGTTGAACTTAAGTTGGTCATCAATAATAACACCAAGGATTTTAGTACGAGTTTCAACTGAGATAGTAGTATTATTGAGAGATGTGACTCTGAAGGAATTTTTACAATGTTGTAGAGATTTAGGGAGAATTTTTTTTTTTTTTTTTTTTTGGATTCAGTAAAAGTTCATTGCTGGTTAACCATTTTTCAACAGACAGAAGTGAGTCTTGTGTAAGGGACAGATGGAGGGGGAGATTATTGGAACAAGATATTATAGTGGAATCATCCGCATACTAGATAAGAGAGGAGTGAGAGCAGGCTGTGTGAAGATTATTTGCAAAGATGTTAAAGTGGAGGGGCCCCAGTATTGAACCTTGGGGTATGCCAGTATGAATGAATTTACATAGGTCTAGGGTGTTTGACATTGCCCTGGAAAGGAACTTTAGGTTTTCCCGGTCTGCTTCACCTGAAGTCCATGGAGGACTCCAGCAGTTGTGCAGGCCGTTTGTTATCAGTCTTACTGGCACAAACCCTGAAACCACCCTCCTCCCACAGCAGAAGGCAGATCAAGGGACTCAGATTTGAACTTAGCTCAGTCTCTTGCTCCTATGGCACTGGATTACTCAACTAGGTCCAGTTTTCTGGGGTTTCACATTAATATTTGAAGGGATGTGTGCTGTAAAGAAAAAGCAAAAACACTAGTGACTGACTCAGAAGGCATACAGACAATCACAGAGGCTTACAGCTTTGGGTCTAAAGACCTTATGGCCGCCCTTACCATCTTGCAAAAGGAAACTAAGGCCAGATCAGTTAAAGTGTCCTGGAAGAACTCGGTACCGGGTTGTGTGATATACACGGTCATATTAATCACAATATATTCTAGCCAAGCCCTTCTACTTTTGACTTATTTTCTGCCATGAGGGAAGCCCATCCCATGTGGGCAGTTGGGGGGGGGGGGTAGAGTGGTTTAGGAAATTAAGAGCTACAGAGAAAGAACTTAGTAGAACCAGAGGCACCTGCATATCTGACTTAGCATCATGTTGGATAAACCTCAATCCAGGGCTAGTGCCCCCACCCCATTCAAACCCAACTTAAATGGAAATTTTGCTGGGCTTTTAACAATGGGAGCTGTTCTTGACCTATTTGTAGATTCCCTCATTTTTCCTTGCTATGCAGAAAAGGTCACCCACCTGCCAAATGTTGATTGATGCTAGTTCAACCCATGCTCAATCCTAATTCATCATTTAGTGAGAAGGGCTTTAATCAGAGAGCAGATTACTTCTATGGCCATAAAAAAAGGTACATGCCTTTTCTTGGGTTATCTCTCACATGTTACTTTTGAACTCAGGCCTTTGCATTCCCCGATCAGTGCAGTTAAACTTGCCACCTTCCTTTCCAATTATCCTGATAGGGATGGCGCCTCATTTTTATTAAAGGTTGTTCTTCAGGTTTAGCCATTGAAACTTCAGTATCATTGAAATCCAAAGTTAAGAACTTTTCTTCCATTAAAGGCCCATAAATTGAGAAAGAAGTATTACTGGGAAGGATCATCTGCTCGTTTTTGAACCCAGCTTGGCCCAGTTTTCAAATACCTCCCATTGGCTTGGTCCTAAAGAAGAAAAATAGGAGATTCCTGGCTAAATCATCATCTTTCACACCCTGCTGGACTTTCAGCCAATGATTTTATTGATAAACATCAGGCGAAGGTACACTATGCCTTACTTGATAAGGCTACCAAGGCCATCAAGCTATTTTCAGACTTGTGGTTGTGTAAGCTGGACATCCAATTTGCTTTCTGCCTCTTTTCCATCAGTGTGGCTGATTAGCCATTATTAGAGTTTCATTTTGATGGAAAATTCTTCTTTGACACAGCCATGCCTTTGGGTCGTCTACTGGCTTGGGCACTCTTTGAATCTTATGGCACTGCACTATACTGGAGTTGGCAACAAAGGGCCCCTAGACAAACTGCCATTTACTACCTTGAAGATTTTCTTTTAGTAGGTGAAGATTGGGCAGAGGCACAAGAAACCATGCTGGTTTTCCTACAGCTCTGCAGAGGTGTAGGGGCATGACTGGCTGAGGATAAGGTAGAAGGCTCCCTCAAAAGCAATTACTTTTTGGACCTCCTTATTGATGCCCCAGGTTTGGCCTTCAGGCTTCCAGAAGACAAACTGAATTACCTCAGATCTACAATTCACACATTTTTGGGCCAGCATAAGGTTCAGATCAGATAAGCTATGCAAATGCATGGGTTACTTAATTTTGCTTGCAGAGAAATTGCTCTCAGCAGGACTTTCCTGAGGCCATTGCCCTACTTATTGAAAGCTAGGAAGGTTATGCACCATAGGGTGAGGGTTACTAGGAGGATTAAAGAAGATTTTTGATTGTGGATCATATTTTTGCTGGCATACAACTGGGTTACTTTTTGGCAAATTTGCTGAGTATCCAACATTTCAGTAACACTGAAGCAGGCATAGGAATAGGCAGTTATTTCTAATATGTATTTTTGCATCAAAGTGGACTGAGGCATGGCCTAAGTAAAGAGAGAGTGACATTACCTTTCTGTAAGTTGTTCCTATTTAGGTAGCCACACTGATATGGAAAGAGCATCTTGGTAATGCCAGGATTTCTTTTTAGTCTAATAACTTAGCAGTAGTCCATGCTTTAAACAGGAGGTCCTTGTATGTGCATTCTTACATTAGGTTGCTAGTCTTGCTAAGTTTAAAAATAATTTTGAATTTTTTTAACATAATTGGGTACCAGGGAGGGTCAATGGCGTAGCTGACAGCCTATCCCACTTTCACATTCTCAGATTCTTGCAATGGATTCCAGAAACTGCCCCCTGTGTAACTTCTATTTTTCTAGAAGTTTGGCTCATTGTCAAAGGTTAACCTTGACACTTCTTTCTAGGTCTTAGGCTCAGAACACCAAAGCAGCTTACTCGCTTTGTTGCAGGACTTATGTCTTTGGATTTGCCTTGGCCCCATAGACACTGGAACATTGGTTTAGTACTCCAGTTTGTAGCTCATAGGTGCTTGTTGATGGAGGCTCCCAACACACTACAGATACATATAGCAGCTTTAGGTTAGATGGTGCATTTTCTCAGGCTTTCTGATAATTCCAGTCACTGGCTTATTGGGAGAATGCTGAAGGGCTCAGAGGGCATTAGAAGACCTGCTCATGATCCTAAAAAGCTTACTGGCCATCCCATTTGGGGATGTTATTATGGGATTTTGCTGTTCAACTGATTATTATTATTCCTTTGTCCTCTGGGCTACCTTATTTAGCTGGCTATATGACAGTGCCATTAGACCCAGTGAGGTAATTCATTCATTGTGCTGGGATGACGTTTTTATCAGCAAGGACTTCATTGTAGCTTGGATAAGAAAGTCCAAGACAGACCTGTCCAGCAGAAAACAGCAGAGCTGGATCTGTAAAGCCAGGTATTTGGTATCCTGCTCATTACATTGGACCTCCTCCCTTTGTAAGTTAGTTCCCTTCTCAGTATCACAAGGGCCTGTTTGTGAGCATAGGTCAGGTGGCACCATTTCCCTAACAGAGCTCAACTTCACCTTGAAGAAAGCTCAGAAGTCACAGGGGATACCCACACCAGGTTATTTATCCCACTCATTTCACATAGAACATACCTCCAATTTGGCTATGGAGGATCACTCAACCAAAGTTTTAAATCAGACTGTGAGGTGGCTATTTGATGCTTTTCTCTCATACATTAGGCAATGAAATCTTTGCTGATTTTACAGGGAATAGGAATTTGTGGATTATGTGGCACTCATTCATTCTCAAAGTGACCTGTCAAACAGCTATGAGGTCATATAAGCAAGCAGGGGCCTTGGATTAGAATCTGTGGGCAACCCTGTAGCGTAGGTTTCCAGGCATGTTTTGGTTCCAGCTAAGAGACAGTTGGACAAAATTAACCTGTCAAGCTGGGTTACCTTTTGCTCTGATCATGCTCCTTGGGGGCAGTGATGTAGCCAGGGTTCCAAAGAAGACATTGGTAGCACAAATTTTGTCTAAATTTCATAGACTGTGCACACTTCATCTGGACTTGGTTTAACTTCAGTCAGGTATCCTACCTGGATTTCACTGGAAATAAGCCATACAAAATACTACAGCTAAAAGAGTCTGATGCTTTATTAACCATCATGTTTCTCCAGGAGCTCCAGACAATTACCATGTTCTAGAACACAATGACTTTAACAAGTGAGACAAGGACTTTTATGAGTCTGATGGAATCCGTTTGAATCTCCTTGGTTTTGACTAGTTTAGTTTGCAATTAATTCTGTTTGTTCATGATTAGTTTAATTTAGGTAGTTAAAGTTTGTGTTCTAGTATCAATGTTTTTATTTCCTTTGCATGAAGGTTGGGTACTTTGTGTCTGGGGGAATGGCAGCCCAAGGAATACTGGAGGGCAGTCACCTTGTAGCTTAACTCTCCCCTGTTATTTCCTCCACTGCACTTCAGCAGCCTATTGTTAGGAGGACAGGTTGGAACAACCAAAGAGGCTTGGTTTAAAGCAAAGATATTTATGGGAGGAGAATATGCACAAGTCCTTGGCTAATAAGTCATCTGAAGGGCCTTGCTGTGATGCACTCAGATGCAAATTCGTTGGCGAAATGGGCCTAGTAATGTCAACTGGCTGGTATAGTCTGTTCATGTTATATCTAGTTAATATTCAAGCTGCATTTCGTTTTGGGATAGTGATGTTATTTGGTTGGATGTATATTGGTTGGAAAGGCAATGTGTGTTATTTCTTGAGTCAACTACTCAGCTCTAGTGGACAGGAAACAATGAAGAACACTTACAGACTGGACCACAAAAAAAAATCTATAAAAATATTCAGGGAGCAAATTTGTAGTCTCACTAAATGTAAGGTAATATTATAATCAAAGTTCAAGATACACAATGGAATTTTCTGGGATGTAAAACGTGAGGCAGTATTTATCAGAGAACATCATACTGAAACCAATCTAGCTGAAAATGTGACGATAATAGACAAGGTATACAGATGAGGTGTCTGTGACCTGGCAACATTTAAACATAAATAAATACATAAATGCAAAAGTCTTACAATTGCCTCTGATGAAAGCAGATGAGTGCAGGAAATCACTGTATGGCAATAGTAGATGGATTACTCAGGGTAAGACTTCATGACGGCCATTTTTTACCAACACAGTGACTAAGAAATAGCATTTCTAATGAGTGATGTAAAACAGAGTCTCAGTTAGAAGGGACATGTGATTTATACAATGAGTGAGGCGATGGAGGGAGGGGGGAATTGAGCACTATGCAGTTATTATTGCAATAACAGTTTAAACTTACTACACCTTGTTAAGATGATCAGTGTTAATGTCATCAGCATTGTTTTCACT